>NW_009925704.1:0-5207 GCF_000696875.1 Nestor notabilis | reverse complement strand
TGTAGGGAATTCTCCACCTGCTTTATGGCCTTCACAAGTAATATTGAGGGATCTTATGAGTTGTTTTATTTAAGGTGTTTACCATCAAGAGTTAAAATGGTGCATACTACTTCTCTACCTATACTGAATTGGACAACATCTGGTGAAAACAGTTATTTATCTGGGACACTTGAGATACTTGTAAGGTATTCCATTCTCAGAATCAAATGGCTCATTTTATAAACATTAAGGTGATTTACAGTAAACAAAGGGGAGAAAAAAAAACCAACCAAACAAACCACAAACAAGCCAGGGCATGAAAATAAATAATCAATCATCAGACGTTTTCAACAGCTCCAGTAAATGCCTCTGGTCAGAGTGGAAACACACTCTGGCAAAAGCAAAGCAGGAATACTTCCTCACAGGGTTTAGAGGCTGGGGAGGAAGGTGGGGTGGGACGAATGGACTTTTTATTACAGAAATGTTTTCTGCAGCTTGTCACGGTGATGATAATCATTATTGGAGCAAGTATAACTGCTGATAACAGAATCAAATTGATTGCTTAAAAAGCTCAAAACCTTGCCTTTATTCCCTTTGGTTTGGGGTTTGTTTGGGGGTTTTTTTTCGGTTTGTTGGGGTGGTTTTTTTGGGGGAGAGGGTTGGGTTTTTTTTATAAAGAAGCAATTTTGATAAAGAAGCAATCCTTGTTAAACCAAATATCAGTATTCAGAAGAATTCTTATTCTGTACACACTCCATAAGCCACTGATTATTGCTTCAGTTGCAACCTCCAGTAATAAATGTGCTGAATGTTTTAGATTTAAAATAATGAGAATAACAAGTATCTTTAGCAGACAGTGCTTGATTCTGAAATATATGGGGGTGAAAATGGAAGTGAAGAGTGGTACATTTTATCTTGGTTGACAAATATTCACAAGCAGCTGCAGCTCTATGCTTAAGTGCAGCACTCTGTTTGCAGAAAACGAGTAGAATACAGAAATTCTTCAGCCCAGTTGTCTATGAAAATATTCCCAGTATTCCTAGGAAATTACTGTAGACATGATACCTTTCAGAGTGCCAGTTTCCACAGAGACAGACCATATGGTTTGGGGAATTTTCACCAGTCAACCACATCATTAAATCTCAGACATGGATAAACAGCAAGTAGCTGTACCAAACTTGTACATTTTAGGAAAACCATGTATTTCCAAGCACAATGAATTATCTATACAGCATACACCAAGTTACTATTACAAACTTTAAAAGATAATGTTTCTGATTAAAAGTAAGTAAAAGAGGTATACAACATACAAACCAATACTAAAAGTTATACCTACAACAGGTTTCCCCTCATATTACTATGTTCAAACATGAAACCCTTCTCCAAGGGACATTCAAGTCAATAGGCAGAGTTTTCATACCTTCAGTGGGCTTTAGTCTGGGCTCACTTAGCTGATCAAACTAGTATTTCCTAAGAACTGACCGGTACCCTAGAACCTCTCGCCAACCATCAGGTTTCAGCCTGAAAGGAAAAATAAACTAACCCTGAAGCTGTAATACCAGCTATCAGAATGCACTGAAGCAGCATTAGCTGGAGTCAGCACAGAAAAGGTTTAGAGGAGAAAAATTTATGCTTCATAAAATTAGGCAAATAAACGATGTAAATCATGAAATGAGGAGGTAAATAGGTGAGCATACTGATGGTTAAGAGAAAAAATTCTTCCAGACAAAGACGACAGTGAGAGGTGACCAAAGACCCTACTAGTTTGAGGGTGTTTTTTCAATTACTCCAGCAACCACACGACTGGACCCATGAGGAACCCCCAAGCAAGTGCAGGGAGGACCAAAATGAATACAAAAGATTACAGAGGCATTTCTGTTTATGGAAACACTCAGCCAAAATTTACTTTTAGTACAAGATGACCGCTAAGAGTCTGAGTTAGACCCAAAGAAGAAGGTGCTGATGGATGCTGTATTTTTCTACTATGATCAGGATTACAAACAATCCTCTCCTCTAATGTACTTTTAACTTTCTTTGAAAAAGAAGATGCAGAATAGGCCTATGATTAACTTTATTTTAGATGTAACATCTTGAGTCAGAAAACTTGCCTAATACAATTGAGAGCGGAGGCCTAGAGACAGCAATTTCCCATTCTGTATCATGCCCTGACAGCAGGCTGACATTCTATTATAAATGTACTGAATTATTTGTAAGGTTTGCAGATAGCAGGGATTTAAATGTACTTTGAGCTGAGATTTTTCTGCTCCATAAAAACCAGAAACAAACAAACAAAAAACCCCCAAAAACCTGCAAATAGAAAATCCTTACTCCCCTTATAATTAGAAGCACACTCCTTTGGGGAAAGGTTAAGGCCATACGCTGGGAGCTGCAGAAAGAAACATACAACAGTCAGCCATATAGCATTAATCATATTGGAGTATGTTTTTAGGTGTGTTTTGCAAGTAAATCTAGCTACAAAGCATAATACAAGCAAGAAACATCTCTAGGAGCAGTGTGAGGAGCAGGGAGGTCTGCTCCAGTGATTCTTTACATGAAAGTTTGCAACGAGCAAAAGGCCAAAACAAACAGTTAATAAAAGATTAGAAACATTTACAAGGACATTCCACAGGAAATTTAAAGTCATTATAGCTATAGCTGCCTTATCGCACTAACCCAAATCCACTTCATAGACCGCCTTTTTATGTACTTTTTACTCCCAGCAACTAGAAATGAGACTCTGATTAATGTCATTTTGTAGCAGTAGCAAAAATACAAGTTCAACAAGAATGGGAGGAGGGGCAAATGGGACAAAGAGCAGGGAACAATAGCAAAGATACTGTAACTACACCTGCCAGAACAGTTACATGTTACATTAGAAAGAATCTCAGGAAGAAAAAGAGTTTGAAACATTACATCTTAATGACTAGATGAAGTAATTGCTGTATCAACTGTAAGCTAAGCATCATCAGAGAGAAAAGCAAGTCATACGATCAGTCTCACCAAACATCTTCTTGTTCACATTCTATACTTATTACATTTACCTGTCATGTGTGTATGTGAAAACAGCCCAGCAATATCAATCAATGCCAAGACAGAAATGGAGATAAAGGAACTTCCAGTTCTGTTTCTTGTGATGTATTTTTATGGTCTCTACTCCTGCGTTCCTACACAAGATTGCAGGTACTGCCACACAGGCAGCAGCTTATGCTACTTGCTGTAACAGTCTTCATAAGAGGAGTGCACAACCCACCAGGTAGAAACTTGTGTTTAATCGTAATGCTCAAAGAAGAAGTCAGGAAGCTCCCTTCACCCGAGCTACACCACTGAGCCCAAGAACTGTCAGAAGACAAGTTTGCTACACACTGCCATCCTTTCACCAGTACCTGAGATGCCACATAAAGCAGCACCAACCCAAAAGGGCAGCCAGAGACACAGGCACTCCAAGACAAACCATTTTATTATTGTTAAAATTGTTTTTCTTTCTGCAATTGATTGTGACTTAAGGACTTCAGCCGTTTCTGCTTAAAATTCAGAATAAGTTGTTTGGTATTGCAGATAACACCACATCAAGAAGAGTAGCTGTTACACCAGAGAGCTGTCAGCCTTTCCTGAAAGGCTTTGTCAAACAAATTAGGCAGAACATATCAGAGACACACACACCTCTAGTGTTAAAATGGCTTTTCTAATGCATGTTTTTCCTAAGACAGTCTGATGACCAAGTATCCAAAACTGTTGCTTCTCAGAAGGCTAACATGCTGCAGCCTTTGATTCCTTCAGATAAATCACAACCAAATGACAACTCTTCAGCACAGTGCAATTGTCCCAATTGGATTAGGAACTGAGGATGACATTAGCACCAGTCAGCATCCCACGCTGTAGCAGCTCCCAAAGGTGCAGAAAGGTGGGAAGCGTGCAGTACTGAAACAGCTACTGATATTTTTAGGAAAAAGAGAAGTACTTACTTTGATGTCCCATTCTGAGCCACAAACCAGAGGTTAACAGACCTTTAAGTGGTGCCTTTTCAATAAACTGGAAGCTAGTAAAGAGTTGTGTCTGGCTAAATCTCACTCTGCAGACTCATCCTGTCCTCCTCGGCAGGCGCTTGCTGCAACTGGGGGTTGCATCACTCAGATAGGGGCTTCACAGCTAGGCAGCTCAAATGAGGAGCTGTTGGGTGAAGCCAGCTGAAAGATGCCAGCAATGCTGACATTGTTAATCAGTCCCACAACTCAGCTAGACAAACACTTTCCCTTTGAGCGAGCAGCACTTTAGTTAGAAGGGAAAGTTGCAGAGCTCTTTATAAAGCTTTTATTTAAAAAACATTCTAAACAATTTTCCTATTGTTACTAAAGAGTTGCAATTCTTCCCTGGAATACCATTATAATGTACAAACTATGGTATTTTAGATTAGATATTAATTGATTATTTAAGGAATGAAATGCTTCTTTTGTGGTGATCTTTCATTGTGACACAGGCAATTATCCTCATGGATCGAAATCTATAGCTCCCAGAACTACCGGACAATTAGTGAGAATTACTACAAATCCCTGCCTGACTTGCTGTTGCAGTCATAGATCAAATGATCAACCAACTACCTATCCTCAGAGACTAAGATCTACAAGTTTCTCTTTAGTTGGCTACTAGAATGGTTTTGGAACATGTATTTCCCAAGACTTGCCTTCTGAACCTTTTAGGAATTCACCTTCAGAGTTAGATCTCCGGAAGCATCTGAGCAGCTCTAGAGTGACTCACTCTGCACTGAATTTATGCTCCCATATTATATCACTAATTACCTAGGTCAAACCCTTAATTTATTTGAATGTGCTCAGGCGTGATGGCATATGCCCACACACTTTCAGTTCAAATGGTGAACAAGAGTAGAATTATTTCAAGTCACTAAAGCATCACCTTAAACCTTTAGAAAGTTAGTGCTACTTAGCTCTTAAGTCCATTTGGATCTTCTGAAATTGTACTACAGATAAAAATATCATAATAACATGGAGCCTGATCCTGCAGTCCAAAAAAGCAATCATCCAGCCTCACTCTTTCCTTTCACTTGTGTTTTGTTTCTATTATTTCCTTGTTTTCAGTTCCTATTGGAACTCTCAGTTGTCCCTTTTTTGCCTTTCCCCTTCTCTATTATTTCATTGTTTTCCTTCATATTCCACATTCCATAGATCAGATGAGCAAGATCTTACCTCAGAGCACTGCAGTACCTGAAAGAATAG
>NW_009925703.1:0-1125 GCF_000696875.1 Nestor notabilis | reverse complement strand
GCTGTAGCTGAACCCAGGACAATGTGTTAAAACATCAAGTCTTATTTGATTTGTCCTTTAAAAGACAAATCATAGTAAAACAAAACCCCAAACCCAACAACTTAATTTAATATCCAAAAACATTACTCTCCTCTGCAATGAAAAGACAGCAGCAGCTAAATTAAATTCAGATATGCCCAGTACTTACCCTATTAACCTTTAGTTCCAAATTCATATCTCTGTATGAATCAGAAGGGGAACAGGAAGAGAGAAGAAAATGGGAACGGGGGATGAATGGAAAAGTGGAAATGACAGTCTGTCTTTTGACCAAAAGAAATTTCAGACTGAAAAATGAAATATTTCCATGGATGGTGGAATTAAGTCATCAAAGAAATGTCTTTTTCTTAATGCTACTAGACACAACACTGCTGCTGTATTAGTGGCTGTGGTTATACGGTCAGATTCTCTGGCTTGAGAGTACAGTGAACAAAATTTGTGCCAGGATTACCTGGCCAGGGAAAACTGCAACTTGAAAGATCTCAGTAAGACAGACAAATGGTACCTGTGACTCTGTGTGTCCACTCTTGCAGAAGAGTGTAGTGGGGAGGACAAAGAGGAGTGGCTGGGACACGGAGTGCTTTGCCCAGCCCTGCTGCCTTTGGAGTGCTGGAGCCAAACAAAAGCTTTAAGGATTAACTCTGCTCCTTTCCAGCGAACTGATAAACAGTGTACTGAGATCCAGGAAAAACAAACAAACAAACAAAAAACCCCCAAAACCCAAAAATGCTAAACCCTTTAAAATAATAGTAATAATAAAAAAAAAAATATCCCAAACAAAAAACCCCAAATCCACAACAGCTGATTTTCCTAGTGGGTGTGGTGCATGATTACAGCATATGTATGTAATAGTAAATGCAAATGGCTTCTACTATTTAAAATGGAAACCAAAAAACTTAAAATCAGAAAAATAAAAAGATTACATAGGTGTGTTCATTGTTCTGAGGTCTTCTGTATGTCTGGTGGTGACATTACATAAAAAATGGTAAAACACCAAAGTTCAAATCTAAGAGGAAGTGTATATGGAATAAGACTAATGTAATGTCGTACTAAAAAGAGCAGTCATAGAATCATAGAATAGTTAGGGTT
>NW_009925702.1:0-2695 GCF_000696875.1 Nestor notabilis | reverse complement strand
GCAGGACCGGGACGGGGGAGACGTTCCGGTTGTGGTGCTGCGCGTTTGTTGGGTTTGTAAATGTGGCCTTTAGTTCATCTGCGTGTTCCCGATAAAATGAAATCATCGTGCGCAGCGCTGCCTGCGTTTGGTTCCTGGCGCCTTTTCCCTCCCTCCGTCAAGCCTTTTCTCAGGTTTTGGCAAAAAGAGCTCTGCGGTATTTGGGAAAACCGAAGTTTTCTCAGCAGTGTTTAAACTCTGTATCCTCTGTGTAGGAGTGCAGAGAACCGGGTCTGTGTTGGCTGAAGTTCCCTTCAGGGCACTTCTCCCGCAGGAAGGGCTCCGTGCTAGTGCACTGTCCCCCGCGGTGCCTGTGTGTTTGCTGTCAGTCAGCTTTGTGAGTCATCTGCAGCTGTCCAAACAGCTCTGTGGGATCAAAATTTCATATCGCTGCTCCTCCCCTACATGGAACCACAGCAGTATTCCTTGTGTGCCCTTCCCGGAGTTAGCTAATGAAGGAAATCCTTTCCTGACACCCAGCTTTCTACACATGTGTTCATCTGATCTGAGTCTGTGCATGGATGGACCTGCCAGCCACACCCATGAGCTGCTGGATGCAGCAGGGATGTGTGCTATGGCTGGTTTGGAGAGGACTGGATCTAGTCTTTGCCCACAGTGTGTCTCTAGTGAAAGAGAAACTCCATGAGGAGCACTTACTATGGCTCCTGATGCTGTGTCTGGAGTGTCCTGAGGCTGAAGATGTGGAATAGAAAGGTCAGGCCGGAAGGACTGGACAGAGGATGATGCTTGAGGCTAAACAATTACATCTCCTGTGGCTGCTGTTTTAGTCCAAGCAGACAGTATAGAGGTTTTGTCTTAATTTTATTTTCTCCAAAGTTCTAAGTAGATAAAATTATTCCGATAAATAAGCCACCCTAACTCTGGAGTTCTTTCTTTGAAAATTTCTCTTAGCAGAGGATACTTAGCTAGGTAACCTCCAGGGGAGAAGCCTTTGAATTAAGAAAAGAATACTCCTTCCTGCAGATGAGGAAGCAAGCACAAAGATGGGAAGCAAGTTCTCTAAGGTCATACGATTGCTGAACTTTGAGTCATGCATATATTTTTTCAGCCGGAATTCAAACAGAAATGTATTTTTGTGCCGTTTTCTGGGCGGGGTTTGAAATGTCACCTGTTCTGCAGATTTAATTGATGATTAGATGTGTGATCATTATTTCCTCCCCTTAGAATCTGCTGTTGTGCTTAGGAGATCTTTATCTGCATTATTAATTTGACAGGCCAACAACTTGAAATCGTTTTCGGTAACTTCCAAATTTTTCTGGCCGTTTGTCTGTCTGAGTAGCTGCCCTGGGAGCTGCATGAGCACAGAGCAGCTGCCGTTCTGGCAGAGGACATGGGATGAAGGCAGTTTAATAAATAGATCTTAAATAATAATTGGTGTAAATATTATGCATTTGAAAATGAATATGTCTTTCAAGGCCTGTGAAGAACGGCCGGCACCCGCGTCTGGGGGCTCTGCCTGAGCTGCAGCTGCAGCAGAGGCACAGGGCAGTGACTGTTGGTAAGGGTGGGCACCAGCCCGTGGTGCAGCTCCACTCTACCCGGGTACAGAAAGCCTTTGTCCCCATCCCCGTCATCCCAGAGAGAGGACAGAGCCTGCTGGAGTTATCCTGAGGGCATGCCAGGGCAACCCGTGGCTGTCGGACCCGTCCCAGCATGGTGCCCACTGCTGCGGTTGTGCCAGACACGAGTCTGCAGGGAGCCAGGTGAGCAGCAGCGAGCTCTGCTCCACTTCCAGCAGCTGGGAGCTTCACTCAGGTCCTGGATTACCCTGGAGTAAACCCACATAAATTAAATTTGAAGCAGTGTTACTACAGAATGGTATGTGCATTAGAGGTACAGCAAGATTGTGTAAGTATGCAAATACGGCTTGGTGTAACTAATAGCCTATAATTACATGAAGAGAGGCCATTAGTTTAGGGCTGATGGAGGAGAACACTGAGTAAAGATTGAGCTTTCTGCAATAATTGCATTTCCTGATTTAGCTGATCTTTAATTTCTCTGTCTGAATGCCACTCCAGCCCTTGCCTTTTAGAGAACATCAGACTTGCTCTAATCTCAGTTCTTACATTAATCAGGACTTGCAACTCGTACGGGAATCCAACTGCATGGTCTGTCCTTTCCATAACAGTAAATGAGGGTAACGTTGTGTGGCCATGGAGAAACGGACTGTTGCTCGGGGGGAAGAAGATGTGAATTCCCTAGCCAAAATGTTAGCATGATGAAGCACGGTATGTGAAACTATTTTGCCTCCCAGTGAGCTTATGGCTTTGTTTCTGATACCTCCATTTCCCTTCATTTGTGGAGGAGGCAAGTTGCAGAGCCCTGCCCAGCTGTCACGTGCAGAGATCGCTTCTTATAGTTGCACTCTTCCAGTGCATTTTTTTGGCCACAGAACACAGTAAGGGTAAGATCCTTGGTTTCCGTCTGGATGCTCTGCAAGCACTCTCAGTCGGGAAGAAGCGAACGAACCCCCTATGATAGATGTGATTTTTCCATTCGGAGCTCAGCTTGAAGTCTCCCAGCTCCGGGAGGGGTCAGGCTGCGCCTTTGGGCCGCTCGCAGCGCAGGCACTTGAGACACCAGCGGCCGCGCTCCTCGGCCTCTCCCTGCGCTCGGGATCCCGGTGGCAGCGCAC
>NW_009925701.1:0-1114 GCF_000696875.1 Nestor notabilis | reverse complement strand
CCTTCTTCTCCTCCTGCACAGACAACAGCGGCGTCAGGACGGGCACAGGGATGGGATCTCCAGGAACGGGCATCCCGGCGCGCTCGGCAGAGGCGTGTGAGACGCCTCCATGCGTGGCGCTGCCATGGGTGCCAGAGCCATGGTGAGATGGCCCCACAAACCCTCCTGCACACCAAGGTGCACATCCTTTCATCTGCCTGCACTGGTGTGAAGGTACCTGCCACATGCTGCCCGTGCCAAGACCCTGCCTGTCCCTATGCAGGCAGCACTGCCCAGAACCACCCAGCGAGCCCACAGAAGGGAAACTGCCCCTTCTTTACCCTCGTGTTTTCCAGCTCTATTTTTCAAGTGTTTGCTAAGAGTAATCACCAGCAAGAGCCCCGCAAAACAGTGGTTTTGGGTGCAGATATACTTGAAGAGGAGGAGGAGGAGGTAGGGAGAGGTGAGGGGATGAGTGCCAGCAGCAGAGCCCTGCCCTTACCTTGGGCTCCACAATCTTCCACCCATTGGCCTTGAGCTGCAGGAGCTCTGCGAACTTCATGCTGACATCCTCAATGGAGAGCTGCAGGAGGTCCCAGAAGCCGGCCAGGTCTTGGAAGGTGGGCACAGGGAATGCGTTGGGATCCTGTGGGGACAGAGTGTCATCCACATCACCCTGTAGGACACCGTTTCTGCTGGCCATGCAGTCATCCCACCACCTCGCTGCTGGGGGGATCTCCGCCCAGCTCTTCCCCATGCCATTACCAAGTCTCTTTTCCACTGGCCATGGCTGACCCCATGGCACCACTGCCCGGCACTCACCATGTTCTGCTGGCAGAGGCGGTAAAACTGCTGCACCTTCTGGGACATGAGGAGCTGGGCACTGCCCACGGCGCTCCGGATCTTCTCCAGGACTGGCAGGGGGGAGAGCAGACAGTCAGCACTCCCACGGGGCACAGAGTCTGTCCCCTGCATGGTGTGGACCTGCACCCACTTGGACCCCCCTAACCCATGGGGCATCTCCTCCCTCCTCCAGACCCCACCAGTCCTAGCGGGTTTCCTGGTGTTTCTTGTCCCCACTCAACCTCTTTAGCCTTGGCAGGGGAGAAGCTCCAAGGTGGTCCCAAGGTGGCCT
>NW_009925700.1:0-2178 GCF_000696875.1 Nestor notabilis | reverse complement strand
GAAGCTCTGTAGCAGATTGCAGCTCTGGAAGAATTCAGGACGGCTTATTTATCTTCTCTGGAGCCTGTGCAGAGTCCCCCTCAAGAAACAGAGGCAGACCCTGCAGATGGCTGTGTCAAGACAGTCCAGCACATCTCCAAAAATACACCGAGCTGGAACAGTCCTGACTTTACTCAGTGATTACTTGCACCAGATGTTGGGGTTTTAGTTATTTTTCTTTTCTATTTGCTTCTTTCTTTTTTTTTAATAATGGCAATTAATTTGATTAATTTCACCTTTCTTTCCTGTTTACTAATTGCCTACAGATAGATTGCAAAAACACCGTAGTTACTTGGAGACTTATTCTGGAAAAGTCAAATGCAGGAAGGCCAAAAGCTTCCAAAGGGGATGTAATCTGTTCTGCAATGATAGAAGCCAAGTACACTGCATGGGAGGGAACTCTAGAGCAGGCACAGAAGTCCAACAAGGGAGACAGGGGGAAGACCTTGTGAGATGCAAGCAGAAAGGCTCCTGTCAGTGGAAGTTCCCTACACACATGGAGACCTCTGAGCAGAGAGAAACCAAAGCACTTCCTGGGGGTCACTGCAAATATGTTGGGTGCAAAACACCTTCAATCACCAGTGGTCAAAGTTCTGGACAACGACCTACAGCCCACCCAGACTTCAGTGGTTCTGTCCTACAGGACAGAGATGCTCAAAGTCCCAGTCTGAAGGTCTTCCCTGCTGTTACCTCCGGGCAAAGGCTTGTGGTTTTTTCTGCCTTCAGTAGCCAGAGGATGTGGGGATGCAGCTTGGTGCTGCTTCTATACACACAGATGTATGGACTTGTGCTGATAGCAAACAGTCTGCCAGGAGTCACCTTCCTAGCAATGTCTAGGGGTGCCCATCTTATGGAACCTGGCCTCTTGTGTTCATTCATAGCCCTCCTTCTTTGAAGCGATTGCCTTTCTACCCTGCACTTTGGAGAGCTGTCATATCATAGAGTCAGAGAACGGTTTGGGTTGGAAGGGACCTTAAAGCTCATCCAGTTCCACCCCCTGCCACAGGCAGGGACATCTTCCACTAGAGCAGGTTGCTCAGAGCTAGGAAAAACCTGATGTTATCTCAGTCACTGAGGTTTAGGTACCTGAGGACACTCTCAAAACACAGATTCTTCACCATAGGACCAAGTCACTGGAGGGTGTCTGGGATTTGCAGGTGGTGCGGCCCAGCGTTCACCCTTGTCTCCTTCACTGTGCTCACCAAGATGAGCCATGGGATGAGATGCTCCAGGGAGCAGCACGTGTTTGTTACCTGGAGCACTCTCTTCGAAGTGGAAACAGCTACAATGAGGCCCCATTAAAGTTACTAAAGTAAATTAAAGTAATTTAAAGCCATTACAAAGCCAACTTCTGCCCTTGTTTCCAAAGCCAAGCAGGGTTTGGTGCTGCTGCTGCTGCTGCTTTTTTTTTATGGCTTTTCACCAGCATTCATTTCAGATCAGTATCTGTGTCCCTCCCTCCTCTGCTTGGTTTGGAGTTTCCTTAGGGAAAGCTCTCTGGTGACTCAAGGAAATCCTTGCCCTGCTCCCACCACCAGAGCAGCACTCAGTGCTGTGCCCTGGGTGTGTGTCTGACATTAACTCCTACATTCGTGTTCAGCTGTGGCAATAACACATCATACAGGTGCGAAGATTGCGAAAGACCCAGTTATTCAAGAACAGGAGCTTAAAAGTCTTTAACAGCTTCATAATATTTTCAAAGGGATTATTCCCTTATTTTTTCAGTCCTTCACTTCACACAGCACTGAAGCAAGCTAACAGTGCTCTCAAACCCCACAGATACAACAGCCTGTAATTCCCATTTATAAATCATAAGTAGAGGCTCAGC
This sequence comes from Nestor notabilis, assembly GCF_000696875.1. Classification (NCBI taxonomy): domain Eukaryota; kingdom Metazoa; phylum Chordata; class Aves; order Psittaciformes; family Psittacidae; genus Nestor; species Nestor notabilis. The sequence goes on along the minus strand of NW_009925700.1, from coordinate 311 downwards.
TTCACTGAATACAGGCCCCTGTTGTATGCCCCATAGTCTCCCTGACAACATGTTCTTCATGTGAAAACCAGCATAAGCTCTTGTGCAGTTCACACGGTTGCTACTCAGCTGTGCCTGCACCAGGACGTGGGAGCAGAGCCTCTTAAGCCCCTGTTCACCTTCCGTGAGGAAGAGGCTCACTGCAACATATTTTCAGTGATGTGGTTTTTTGCCTCTAATCATGATAAATATAATAAGGCTATTAATAAGATCAATATAAAAATCATATGTAATTGTATATATCATAGAATCCCGGACTGGTTTGTGTTGGA
>NW_009925699.1:0-876 GCF_000696875.1 Nestor notabilis | reverse complement strand
CCCCGCGGAAAGCTCGACGTTTCGGGGAGCGAGTTTCTTTTTATTTTTATCTCCCGGTCGCTACCGGGAGCCGTGAGGATAAAACACAACGGGCTGGCTCTGCCGCGTGTGCCTGTCGCTGCCGGGGGCTTGCTTCCCCTCTTCCCTTTATTTTATTTCATTTTTTTCCTTTCCTTTTTCATAGGCGCATGTTCCCTTTCCTAAGTTTTAATATTTCTGGTCTCGACCCCACGGCTCACTACAATATTTTTGTGGATGTAATTTTGGCGGATCCTAACCACTGGAGATTTCAGGGAGGCAAATGGGTTCCTTGCGGCAAGGCGGACACCAATGTACAAGGCAAGTTCCTCCAATTAACACTTTTCCCGACACATATGTAGGTGAGAATGATTAATTAAAGCCTTTGTGGACTGGCTCTGGCGACTTAAAAGCGAATGGGCCAATGATCCCTTGGAAAAAAAAAAAAAAGAAAGAAAAAAAAAGAAAAGAAAAGAAAAAGAAGACGAAGAAGAGAGAGAGAAAGGAGGGTGGAGGACAAAGTAATAGGTGTTCGGAAAACGCTGGCTTAATCCTTCTCGGTTAAAATGAAGGGGGTTTCGGCAGTAAAATGCCGATGACTTAACGGGATCCTTCGACCTCGTGTACTGCTGCGGTGGCAGAACCGGGGTGTCCGCGAGAGCTGTGATGTGGTTGTGTTTTGCTGTTTTGCTTAGGAAACCGGGTGTACATGCACCCCGACTCCCCCAACACGGGAGCCCACTGGATGCGCCAGGAAATCTCCTTTGGGAAACTAAAACTTACAAACAATAAAGGAGCATCAAACAACAATGGGCAGGTTAGTGTGGGAGACGCAGCCGTTTTGCCAGACTTATTTTT
>NW_009925698.1:0-2163 GCF_000696875.1 Nestor notabilis | reverse complement strand
GGGGCGCGGGGCGGCGGGCGCTGCCATTGGCCCAGCTGTCATGTGGTCGCGCGGAGGCATCCGCAATTACACGGGAATGTTTTCCTAGAGATGTCAGCCTACAAAGGACACAATCTCTCTTCCTCAAATTCCGCCCCAAAATGTCCTTTCCCAACAGCTCTCCTGCCGCTAATACTTTTTTAGTAGATTCTCTCATCAGTGCGTGCAGGAGTGACAGTTTCTACTCCAACAGCGCCAGCATGTATATGCCACCTAGCACAGACATTGGGACGTATGGGATGCAAACCTGTGGACTCCTTCCGTCTCTGGCTAAAAGAGAAGTTAATCACCAAAATATGGGTATGAATGTACATCCTTATATACCTCAAGTAGACACTTGGACAGACCCGAACAGATCTTGTCGAATAGAGCAACCTGTTACACAGCAGGTCCCCACTTGTTCCTTCACTACAAATATTAAAGAAGAAAGCAATTGCTGCATGTATTCCGATAAGAGATCCAAACTCATTTCTGCAGACGTCCCTTCCTACCAGAGGCTGGTGTCTGAATCATGCCCCATTGAGAACCCCGAGGTTCCCGTCCCAGGATATTTTAGACTGAGCCAGACCTACGCCACTGGGAAAACCCAAGAGTACAATAATAGCCCTGAAACGAGTTCAACTGTAATGTTACAGTTAAACCCTCGCGGCAGCTCCAAACCGCAGATATCTGCTCAACTTCAGCTGGAAAAGAAAATGAATGAAAACCCGAACAGCCAAGACAGCACCGCTAAAGTCTCTCAAGTGGAAAGTCCCGAGCCCAAGTCCACGTTGCAAGACGAGCGGAGCTGCCTGCCCGAAGGCTCTGTGTCCAGCCCAGAAGTCCAGGAGAAGGAAAGTAAAGGTCTGTATTACCGAGTTTAAGCCGTGCCGTGGTGTAACTCAAACACGCCAGCACTATAAAGCAGGCTCGAATATACTAACGAGCATCATAGCCATCACATTTAATGCTAAGGAGTATCGGGCTGCAGGTGCTGTGTCGCTGAAGATTTTGGCAAGCAAAAAATATGCCACACAAAAGGGTCCAGGGATTTTCTGTAGAGATCTGCCTCTCCAGTGCATGCAGACCTGCAGATAGCCTCAGTGTTGCGGGGAATATAGCCGTCTGCTCCTTAGTGCGCTGCAGCAGCCAAAAGCAGCCCCATACCTCTAAAAAAAAGCAGGTCTGGAGGTTGTAAAATACAACCAGCTCAAGTTTTCCCTCGTAAGATTTCGCTGATTTTTTTGTTTAACTTTTTTTTTTTCACTGAGCCTTACTGCGGTTTGATTGCATTTAAAGTTAATTACGATCCTATTAAAATAGGTGAGGAATAGGTGCTACCAGAGTGGGTATAGTTGGAAACAAATGCACAATGAAAACGGCAGTCCGCTATCTGCCTGGTCCAAAGGTAGAATATTTCAGTGTGGTGCTTTAGATAACCTTGGCTTGGTCTCCAAAAGTGCTACAGTATTTTTGAAATGCTATTGAAAGCTGAAAGTGGTGGTATTCTGATTTTATTTTCCCTTTAAAAGTGCACTAAAACCTTCCTTTGAACGGCGTGTGCCGAAGAATCCCAAAACGGGAAATTTTCTCATATCAAAATGTACTTTGCAACCTCTAGGTCGATTTTTACCCTACGTGTGCATGGAGATTCTCTTTATCTGATTTATATTTAACATGCCAGGTCTAGGTTGATGTGGGGCAGATTTGTTTCTGACGGGGGAAAAAAATCTAAAAGGAAAATTGAAAAAAGAAAAAAAAAAAAGAAAGAAAAAAAAATCCTAGCTGAGGATGTTAATTTCTTGTATGTCTTTTTGGCTGGCAAAACGGCCATGTCTGTTCCTAGGTGTGCTTGTGTAATTCAGCTGACGGCTGGGGGGATGTTGCTTCAAAATACAGTGCGAGGGTATTTTGTGATTGGGATATTTTCCTAGCAAGTGTCGTGGGAACACGAGGCGGCCATGGCAGGGCTAGACTCGTTAAAATCCGACCATGGGGCTGATGGCAGGTTAAATATTGTTGAAATGCTGAACGCCAGCTGAGGAGAGCCCGTTGCGGGCCGGGGCAGGAGGAGCGTAGGGCGGCCGCAGGCAGGGGCCGGGTGGTGGGGCCGGGCAAGCCCAGCCTGGCAGCGGGTCTCCTCCC
>NW_009925697.1:2664-3208 GCF_000696875.1 Nestor notabilis | reverse complement strand
GTTGATGAACTCGCCGTAGTGGAGGCTCCTGCCCTCCCGCAGGTGGTTGAGGAACATGTCCCGGAGCCCCTCACAGCCCATGCTGGGCCCGCACATGCGCAGCGCGAACTTGCAGGCCTGGGCACAGAGAGGGGGCTGCAGCGCATGGGGGGGCCCATCCCGGCCCCGATCCCGCCGGGCAGCGGGATACTCACATTGACCACCTCCGGGCTGGGGTCCTGCAGGTGCAGCAGCAGCGTCACCAGCCCGTTGAGGATCTGCTCGAAGAAGACCTCGCAGTGGCCGTGGCTGAAGCTCAGGTGGCCGAAGAGGACGATGGAGGAGTGGCGGAGCTCGGGCTGCTCCTGGGGACAGGGAAGGGGCAGAGCTCAGTGGGACCGACCTGTGCCAGGCACCTCCTGCCACGGGACAACAGCTCCCACCACCCAGCACCACCCGGCTCCCAGGATGAAGCAGCAGGAAAAACGCTGCTGTCAATTGGGAGCGCTCAGCACCTCCTGCCCTGGCCTTGCTGCAGGACCTCGGCTTATGGATGTGCTTTGGG
>NW_009925697.1:811-2646 GCF_000696875.1 Nestor notabilis | reverse complement strand
GAGCAGCTCTGCTCTGGAGCCAGGCTGAGAGAGCTGGGCTGGGGCAGCTGGAGAAGAGAAGGCTCCTGAAGGGGACACCTTAGAGCAGCTCCAGGGCCTGAAGGGGCTCCAGGAGACCTGGAGAGGGGCTTTGGACAAGGGATGCAGGGATGGGACGAGGAGGAACAGCTCCAACTGGAAGAGGGAAGAGTTAGATGGGATCTAGGGCAGACGTTCTTCCCCATGAGGGTGGTGGGACGCTGGAAGGGGTTGAAGGAAGAAGCTGTGGCTGCCCCATCCCTGGCAGTGTTCAAGGCCAGGTTGGACACAGGGGCTTGGAGCAACGTGCTCTAGTGGAAGGTGTCCCTGCCCGTGGCAGGGGTTGGAGCATAGGATCTTCAAGGTCCCTTCAATTCAAACCATTCCAGGATTCCATGATCCCATGACACATGCTCTGACTCAGTGGATGGCTCATCCAGACACCCCAGCAGTAGCCCTGGCCCAGCCTTACACTGTCAAAGAAGGGACGGATCCTGATGGCGATATGCAGGAGCATGGACTGGATGTCTCGCTCTTCCACATGATCCAGAAGCTTGGAAAGACTGGACATGGCCTCCAGCGCAACCAGGTTGTGGGGGTCATCCTTGTCATCCATGCCATTGACCATGGAGGCCAGCAGCTTGGCGCCGTGCTTCCTCACCTGCAGGGGAAGAGGCAGGAAGAGTGTTCCCCATGGGGTGAAGATGCCAAGAACGTGTTCCTGGGGTTCTCCTGCTCCACCCCCTGCTCCAGATGGAAACTGCTGGAAGATGACTTAAATTACGACCACCACAGGCACAGCACCTACAGCTCAGAGCAGTCCTTAGAGGCACCAACTGCTTTACCGCAGCTCTCCAATGGGATGCAGAGTGCAGTGGAGGAGCCTTAGTCCCACAGTTTATTCCCTACCTTCCTTGCAAAACCACAACCCTTTGGAGAGTGGGGAAACCAATTCCCGCCTGAACCCCACTGCTGGGACAGAGAATGGCTTTGCTCTATGGGATCCATTCAGCTACAAAAAACCTGCACAGGGGCTTCGGACCAGGAAATGTAAGGATGGGATGAGAAGTAACAGCTCCAACTGGAAGAGGGAAGAGTTGGATGAGACCTTGGGATGACATTCTTCCCCATGAGGGTGGTGGGACACTGGAAGGGGTTGAAGGGAGAAGCTGTGGCTGCCCCATCCCTGGCAGTGTTCAAGGCCAGGTTGGACACAGGGGCTTGGAGCAACCTGCTCTAGTGGAAGGTGTCCCTGCCCATGGCAGGGGTTGGAACTGGAGGAGCTTTAAGGTCCTTTCAACCCAAACCATTCCATGACTCCATGATTCAAACCCACAGGAGCAGTAGGAAGAGTGATGGGATCACGGGTCTGGCACGGTCACGATGCTCTCCCGTGTAGCAGCTGCCTCCTCACTTTGGGAGGTGCCATCACCAAAGTGAGGATGTCCCAGTTCTCCCACCTCGCTCCCCCCTGGCTTGGACCAGCAGCGTCTCCCGGTGGCCTCGTGCTCCCCTGTCCCCCCCAGCCCGCCCGCCCGGGGCTGAGCCCACTCTCACCTTCTCCGGCGAGCCCGAGGCAACGTTGCCGAGCCCGCGCAGCACCAGCATCCGCACCAGCGTGCAGGGGTCCTTCTGCTGCCCGGTCATGTTGTCCATCACTGTCTCCAGCAGCATCAGGTCATTCACCACGTTACTATTGAGGAGCTGGAGCAGAGACAAGCATCAGCACTGACAGGAGAGGGCCCATGGACCACAGCGGAGATGGCGGCTGAGGTCTGGATGCTCTTCACAGCAGAGAAGAGCCCCGGCAGACTTGA
>NW_009925697.1:0-333 GCF_000696875.1 Nestor notabilis | reverse complement strand
CCTGCTCTAGTGGAAGGTGTCCCTGCCCGGGGCAGGGGTTGGAGCTGGAGGAGCTTTAAGGTCCTTCCCAACCCAAACCATTCCATGACTCTACGAACTGAGGCTCAGGGAGCCCAGTTCAGGAGAGCTGTGGAGGGAACCATCAGGGCTGCTCCCATGACCCTCCGCCTGAGCCCCTGATGGTGGAGAGCGCCACACACAGAAGCAGGATGTGCTCCGAGGTTTGTTGCTGGCCCCTGGCTCCTCCTGGATGGATCAGGCTCTGCCTTATGGAAGGAGGTTTAAGTGGTCAGCAGGAGCCCAGCACCAAAGGGTTACCCCAAGGCAGGGGGT
>NW_009925696.1:0-24089 GCF_000696875.1 Nestor notabilis | reverse complement strand
TGTCTCTCCTCTGCAGCCCCGTGTAATATGCAGAGTAAAAGACCAGCCTCTTGGAGACTCCTGCCAGGCGTCACCGAAACTGGCCTGCAGGTTCCAAAGTCAGTGGGGTCCTATGCAGAGGGTGAGCCCTGCATACTTTGTTTCCATAGACAGGACAAAAACAGTTAGTCCCACCAAAACTGGAAGCCCCAGGGTGCTCGGTGACACCAAAGGGACCAAAAAACACCTCCAGAAAAATTTCACCATTTGCTTCATTTGAATTCTTTACCCTTTCAGCTGAACCTTCTCTTCTATTTTTAATTCCAATCAGTTTTAAGTGGAAAAGACCATTCAAAGCCAAAATTCAAATTTTACATTCTGAAACCATCTAAAAGGAAAGATTTGTTGGTTCCAAAATTAAGCATTTTAACAATGTTAAAATTAAATGGTTGACAATTTGAAGCTTTTCCCACTTTCTTCTGCAGCTAAAACTGAACTCACTCCAAACTGGTGAAAGTTATCCCTTTGACAATGAACTTTTAGCAAAAATGCCATCCATCAAAGGAAAAACCTAACTACCTGACTCTGTGGAAGCTTTAGCTATTACCAGTACCATGTTAAGAGCCAAGATATGTTCCCTTTTTTCCAGTTCTGGAGTGAGCTGAGAAATTTAATTTTGCTTCTTGAGCACCATGTCTGAAAACCCACCTTTCCACCCACAAGGAAATGGGAAGCAGAGAGATATGACCCTTTCGTTATTTTTTCTAATTCTAACCAGTTCCTTCCCCTCCCAGGTACATGGATTTCTTCCCCACTCCCTCCAACACCACCACTGACCTCCTTTTCGAGAAAAGTGCCAACTATTTCCACTCTGAGGATGCCCCTAAGCGAGCTGCTTCCCTCATCCCCAAGGCCAAGATCATCACCATCCTCATCGACCCATCTGATCGGGCGTATTCCTGGTACCAGGTATGGACCTTGCCTTTGAGAAATTGGTGGCAGGGGATGATGGCCAATATCCATGCAAATTTGCACAACCCCTTGAGCAAGAATTAGGTTTACTGCAAAGCATTTGCTCTCTGCAGAAGTGGAAGGATGCTGAGTGCCAGCTTTTGCAGTTGGCATCTGTGACACCAGTGTCATAAATGATGAAACTTCTCAGCACAGAGCTGCCACCAGCTGTAAACAAACAGTTTAATCTCAATTACAACTGACACTGCATGGAGGAAAAGCAGTGCTCCTTGCCCAGGGGGATACATGGGGAAAATGAGTATAGCCTAGCTAGAAAATCAGAGCTCTTCTCTTGATGCTGAGAATCTGGTACCTCATCCCATCCTCCAGCATGTAAGCCAAGCGAATGTGGTGGTGTACATGTGTACACAGTGCCTTCTAAAGTTTCCATGGAGTTAAAAAGAGCTGTGTCTGAAGAACTGGTTTTTTTTTTTCCTCTCCTTGGAAACAAAAGAAAGCCTGTTGTTTTTCTGAGGAAACTCTAGGATGCACTTCGTCTTTTACCAAGCCTACGTCTTCCCATAACAAAGTCTAGTCTACTTAAAAAACATATTTGTAAAATATGCTGTAATCATACAGGTAAAGGGAATACTGAAAGCAGTATGTGAAAACACGCACAAATTAATAAAGTTGCAATCAGAATAAAATATGCCATTTCTGATAGTGTTACGAGTTCTGCAAGGAATGAAACATGGCCTAGGGCTGCAGTCTGCACCCTTTTTTATAGCTCACTTTCACATTGACAACTGTAAAGGTGTGAGGTGCAAAGCAGTAAAAAATAGTGCCTATTTTGGCAAAATTTGGCTCCTCAGCTCCCCTCCCACTGCACCAGCACAGCCCTCCCAACAGATCTTGGCAGGCTCATGGGTTCATCCTCAGCATCCTTGTGATACCTGTCTAAATATCTCCCATTAGCATCAGCGATCCCATGAGGACCCTGCTGCCCTGAAATTCAATTTTTATGAGGTCATTACGTCCAGCCAGTGGGCACCCTTGGAAATAAGGACCCTCCAGAAGAGATGCCTGACACCCGGCTGGTATGCTGTCCACATCGAACGATGGTTAACTCATTACCCTGCTTCACAGGTAATTTTCAACCTGTCATTTAAACAAGCTCATCAAAATCCCAAAATGAGTATGGCCTCATCACTATAGGTGCTGGGATATTTCCCACTGCAACTCTGAGCTGATAGGAAATGCAGTTTTAACATGACCAGGCTCTTTGGCAGAAGTGTGTTGATTTTTCTGTTTTCTGATGGAAAAGATGCAACAGGAAAATGCTATGAACTGTGGCCACTTGGGCCTGTTGGGGGACTTCGGGGATTCCTTCCAGAATCAGCCAAGGTTGTCAAGGCTTCTGGGTCCCAAGAAACAAGCAGCTGCAGCATGAGACATTGTGGGAAGGTTTGACAAATTCATTTAGAAAATGGCAGGGCTTTAGAAATTGCATTTCACTTCCCACTCCCTTTCATAGAAAATTCCACATTCATTTGATCCTGATCTGGAATCAGCTTTTCTCAGTGTTACAGCAGCAATTCCTTTTTTTGCCCTCATCTTCCTTCAGATGTCTTACTGAATGTAAGATGTCTTCAGATGTCTTTTATAATCTTTCCCATGAAAAATATATGTAAACACACAGACCTAAAGAATATTCCCATTACTAAAAAAATTGTTTACAGATATAAACCTAAAGCAAAAGTTCAGTGCTACAAAATAGACACATGGGCACTCTTGACCCATGGATGTGGTCCACAGCTCTGTTCACAAGTCCACCTACTGTAAGAAAAAGTTGTAAAAAGGTATTTAAGGAGCAAGCATAATGCACAAGTATCATCTCCAGAGATTACTCTATGTGGGACAGAATTTTGCTGAAAGGAGGTAGAACTGAGTGTTGCCTGTTTAGTCAGGGACCTGGAAATCCAAAAAGGAAACAGAAGATCTGTCTTTTTGCAATCCTCCCTTTTCCTTTTATACAGTCTCAGCTGTACTACAAAGAGGAGAAGCAGGTCAATCCCATTTCCAGGAGAAAGGAGAAAGTACTTTCTTCTTTCGTCTCTGGCCTTCTACTCTTTCATAACAGGGAAGCAGTACTGCCTAGAGCAGCAAAGGCTGTCCCCAGGCAGTGTGGCCCTAGGAGAAAACAGGGTATGTCTCTTCATCTCCACCACAGTCCAACTTCTTCCTCTGAAGCACAAGGGGCTGTTCTGGCAAACTTGGAGCGTGCAAAGGATGCCAAACATCCCATGCCCTGTTACCTGTGCTCCTTCTTTGCCCTCATCCAGGGCTGCTGCCCCTCTCATGAAGATTTCTCCCCTTCTCTTCCAGTGAAGAGCCACTGCAGCCCTCTTATTAAACATTCAGGGGCACACTGACATCTTCCTTGTAAAACCGGTAACCACTCATGTTTCATGGTTACAGTGATTAATTTTACAAGATGCACAACAAAATGCACTCTTTCTCAATAAGATGCACAGAAAGAGAGCACTCACAGTGCTTACTAATGGGCACTCAGTAATGTGCATTCTCTTGGCTCGTGCACTCAAAACCTTAATAATTGATAATAAGCTTTCACAATAAATATAAACCACATCTGCCTGAAATAGTTATTAGCAATACTGCTTGGTACTCCATGTCACTTCTGATACACTGTCTTAACATTTGCTTGAGGAGGTCAATGTACCTTTATGTACATCCATCTTTCATTAAAAAAAAAAACAAAACAAAAAAACCCCTTTGCTAACAATTTTGCAAACCTGTATGGTTGAGAGGCTGGTGGCAGGTTTAAAATAAATTGCCAGAATATCACTTTTGAACATGAAATTGAGTAGCTTCTGAACATTTTATTCTAAGATATACATGAGCTTTGTTACTCACCTTCCATGCCAGATTTCCTACAGACACACTATAAACCTCAACAATAATTTTACATTCCTTCCTTATCTCTTTTTCTCAGAATTCTCTGAGACTCATGTTGGCTTGTGAGATTTAACTGTTGCATTTGAACAATGTGCATGCAGTTATAAAGTGCCCACCTATACAAATTCAATAGAATAAAGTAAAAAGTATATCCAAAAGGAAGCTCAGCCGTACGATTGTTAATAGCACCGTACAAAGTCACATGCTAATTTAACCCCATGCTGTTAGCCTTAGTCGTGGTTCTAAATAACTAGCATTTTTACCCCTACAGTTGCTTATTATTGATGGACAGCAGCTAAGAAGTGACCCAGCTACTGTGATGGATGAAGTGCAGAAGTTTCTTGGAGTCTCTCCTCATTATAATTACTCTGAAGCTCTAACGTGAGTCTGTTCCTTTACTCTCTGCCCTACAGGATCACGCTGTACATCCCCACTCGATCATTAATTACAATCAAATAAAAAAAACCCAAACCATAACAACGATAATTTTGCAAAGCTCGGGGTTGTCTAACACCCATCCAGTTTTCCCTTAACTTGCACATATACTAACTTGCACATTACAGAATTGATGACTGCATACATTCCCACACAAACTCTACTTTGCACAACATCCAGAACAAATACCTACTCAATCTGTTGTATCAGATGCAGAACAAACATACAGATTCATGTAAAAAAACATCCGCTAAGTTTGAGTGTCCGATCTGAGACACCCAGGGATTGTTTGCTATGGGTACCTAGTTTTGCTTTCACCACTGCACCATTTAAAATGTACATTCTACTGGGGTGAGTTGTGCAGGTAAGAGCTCAGCACACATTTGCACAACAGACTGTTGAACATTATGCCAGTCTCCAGAACGTGGAGACCACGTACTGTTAGGTGTGAAAAATTTGGCTTACAGGGTTTTAATCATATTCCTGTCAGAGTCTAATGACGGATACTGGGTTAGACGTGCCCAGTATGAGAAGGTTTGTCTGGTCATATAGTTTCTTGATCATTTCTTTTAATGTGGACCGAACATATAATTTCCTAATCCCATCTTCATATATGGAAAGCCCTTTGATTGACTTCCCACAGCCTTTGGTTCAGATCTAGGAAAAGCAGCTATGATGAGCCCAATCACATTTCTCCCCTCGCTACCTGGAGGGTGAAGCTTTCCCCATGCAAGGGGTTTAATGGCCTGTGTGGCTCTCCGACTCTTCTCAGTTCCCCACAGGAACGCAGAGTCTCTGCAGGGGTGGGAGTGGGCTGAATTACTCTCTCCCCTCTTAGGCTGGCAGAAAATTGTAAGAAGCTTTTGTACTGAGCCTCTACATAGGAAAAGCATCATCTCATGGCCTGAAGCGCTGGGCTGGGAGAGCCCTGGAACATCCATGCGCTGAGAAGCCTGGCACTGCAGTGGGGCATTTTGCCAAGTCGGTGTGCAATCAGAGAGCATGAGCCTGCATGTGGGGTGGGAAATAGAAAAGCCTGTACCTTACCTTCCCTGCAGGCTGGTACCAGGAAAAGTGAGCGGAAAAGGAGACCACAGGCTTTCCACCAACCCCACACTGCCTCCTCTCTGTTCATGATTATTGTTTAATGTCTCCTCCACCAGGAGGGTTATGGTTATTTATACAACAGGTCTAAAGTGAGAGTTGAGTCCTTGCTAGTCTTTGGGCCTTAAGAATGTTGCTCTGCCAAAATTTTTTTCTAGAGGAAAAATTTTAGATTTGAGAATGCAATTTTTTAAGTCATTAGTTTCCAAAGCAGCTGAAATAGGGGAGGAGCTTGAGTACACAGCTGAACTACTGATCTTTGAACAACTGCTGCCGCACATCTGCAGTGCCTTCTGCTTGGGCTTTAAAATACACACCCACATACATATATCTTCTTTTCTGTAACTAAATTAAAGCCAGCAGAGTCACACACCAGGAACAAACTTCAGCCTCCTATTTGTTTGGACAGGAAAAATGGATTGTAAACACAACTATAAAATTATGCAATCACTGTTTAGAGGCATCAAGAATGCAAATGTGCTGTGGGAGCACACACTTCAGTACAGATTTAGGATGGAATTAAAAAATGCACTGAACAATGTAGTTGCTTTATGGTAGGACTGTCAAAGTAAAAAAGATTGCATAGGATTGCTCCTAGTCATTACTGCCTAATAACTGTACACCACACATTTTTAAAGCTGTCACAAAGCAGCCTGAGGACCCAGACCTGCAAACACTAGGCAGCAGCAAGATCATCACCCTGAGTAATTATGTGAACATTTTATAGAAGAGTAAAATCAACCCAGGCAGAAGGAAAGTCCTAATCAGAGCCAGGGGAAGAAGACAGCAGAGGGGAGACAGAGGCAGGGCTTGGGCATCTGGAGAGAAGTACGCATCATGTCAGGTTAGCAAGAGCCACAGCTGAGATGGGCAACTAGGTCATTGCTTCTTACACACACTGCTAAAGAGGACCTAGATTCAGACTAGATACAAGGAAGGCATTCTTTACAACGAGGGTGCTAAGACACTGGCACAGAGAGGTGGTAGGTGCCCCATCCCTGGAAGTGTTCAAGGTCGGGTTGGGTGGAGCTTTGAGCAACCTGGTCTAGTGGAAGGTGTCCCTGGCACATCACAGGGAGGCTGGAATGAGATGCCCTTTAAATGTCCCTTCTAATCCATCTGTGATTCTACGATTCTATGACCTGAGCCATTAGAGTACTGAAAAGAAATGAGGAAAATCAGGTAACGTTGCAAGGCTTTTACATGTAATGCCATCAATAGAAAGACATTAGGATCCTCCATAAAGTGCTAGGAGAGGGAAACTAGTCAATGGTCTGCATGAAGTTCCCACTGTGGCACTGAAGAGATGTTTCCCACCTCTTCCCCTCCCAACTCGTTTTCACATGGAGTGATTGATAGCTTAAAATTTTAAAGTATCTGAACTTAATGAACAGAAACCTAGGACAAAATGCCTCTTCCTCCAGCCTGGCTCATCACACCATGCTCTGCCCACAGAGGCCCACAGAGGCAGCTCTACATCCATCAGCCTCACAGGGGAGACTTCCCTTGTTCTCCCTCCTGTGAAGAGCAGGAGGAAAAGGCAGTATTAGAGGAGTGTGCTTAGGAAAATGTTTTCTCTTGAAGCACTGCAACATTTTGTCAGAGGATTAGAGAAGGATCCTCTTGGTGGCATTCCTTATCTCTGCCCTCACAGGCACCCACCCTGCCTCTAGCATCAGGTACTGACTTCCCAAGAGGTGGGGTGAGTGTACAGGTGTCCAGGTTCAGCCCTGCACCTCCCACAGCCTCACTCTGCAAAGAAAGAGAAGATAACCAGGCCTGGAAGAAAGGCTTCTGCTGACTGCTTTAAAGAGCTCACTTGTAACTTTAGCCTTAAAACCATCACTGTTTTCAAATAAATACTTCCATTGTGCCCAATTATGCCTGAGCGTTTCACAATGCCTGAACGCAAAGGATTGAATACAGCCCTAGCTGTCTTACCCTCTTTACCCCTACCCAAATTTGTTCACTATGCTCCTTCTGAGGCAGAAATATTGTCTGGGGCACAGTTTTGCAGTTTTTCTTTCCCAGCACACTATATTGCTGCTTCTCTTGTGAAATTAGTGCAAGACAGCTCAAGTACTTCACCATGCAATGAGCAGATGGAAAAGGCCAAAGCAGAAATAAATCTATCATGGATATATCCATTTAATCAATGATCTATTTATTTTTAATTGATACAGCTACTGAAAGAATTTAGGGAACAAGGGTCAGGCCTGCCATAATGGGCTGGGCAAGAAAATAAATGTGAAGAAGGTTCATCCTTCTCCAGAAATCTGTTCACTTATGTACAGTGGCAAATTGCAGGTGCACCCCTGTTGTACAGCTAGACCTATGGCAAGAAGGTAGTCTGTAACTCATTAACTCCCAGTTCCAGCCAATTTTACTTCATCCTTTTCAAACATCTGCTGAATAGCAGAAACTCAAACCTTGCCAATGTTTTATGCATGCTGCAAGTCCTGCACCAATAAACTCAATACTTAATGCTGCGTGTTGTTCATTCCTTAGGGAGTATGTGTTCTAAAGCCTTAATCTAAAATTCCTCTATCTTTGAATTTTAGACATCCAAATCAAATTGCGTATTTCAGATAAGACTGCTAAGACAGTGTTTATGCTCTAATGCCACCTTTGGAATGAAAATTATATTTAGATCTAATGATATGGAACCACCAACTTCTCAGGTGCAGTTAAATTACCACCAACCAAACCACAGTTCTTTCAGTAGACCTGAACATTGCATACTTCACTCAAAAATCAACGTAAAATCTGCCAATATTATATTTCTCATCATTTGGTAGTCATACAACAATTACTTTTCTGTACAAGTAGACTTAGGGACCAAACCATGCCTGTTGAAGCCAGCAAATAGAGCCAATTGCCCTTTTTAACCCCTCTCACCTCTACAGTGCTGACCAGTGACAGCATCAGCTCCAGCTGAAGGATGGAAAGCTGTCTTTTAGCACAGCTGATGATGTCCTGAGAATACAGCATATCTAATTCCAGGGAAAAAGCTGATTAATTTTTTTTCACCAAAAGGTTCTTTTCAAGTGTCAGTTGATCAAAACATTACCATCCTACAGGGATACACAGAGCAGTTTGACACTAACAAAATCTCTGACCAAAACCAGACAATAAAATATGAGTGACAGACTGGACTGGGGCTGTGAAAGATCCTTGAGACAGAGGCTCAGGACCTTGACTGGCATCCTACAGATCAACACTTAAAACTTGTACCCTATACGCTGGACAAGAAGAATAAAAAGTAGCTAAACTACCTAGTGTAGGTAAAGCACAATGTGAAAAACCTCTCACCTTGAGCCACACCTAAAGCAAATTTGTGGAAAAAACCCCAAATTTCTGGAGCTTTCACACGACAGGAAAACTGTTTCCCACTCTGTCCTCAGTATTTCCATCATCTAGAGAGATGTGGGCAGCAACACTTGTTGGCTAACACTGATGTCTTAGTATCTGGGAGATTCTTCTGTAGTGAGGTCTTTAAAAAGATATAATCCTCTATAGGTTTGACCCTCAGAAAGGCTTTTGGTGCCAGTTACTGGAAGGAGGGAAAACAAAGTGCCTGGGAAAAAGCAAAGGTCGGAAATACCCACCAATGGACCAAGAGGTAAGGGCTTTCCAGAGATTCAAGTTAACACGTTTTAATATTGACCTTGTGTTTGACTCCTAAACTAGCCACACTGAGCCCCTCACTGGGAGCAATGCATAGCTCCTGGATGGGTTTCCTTCTTTGACTGTTGTTTTTTTTCTTTTTTCCCCATTCTCATCAGTCTCGAGCGTTTCTGTCGAGCTACTACAGAGACCACAACGTGGAGTTGTCCAAGCTGCTGCACAGGCTGGGGCAGCCCCTGCCCTCCTGGCTGAGACAGGAGCTGCAGAAGGTCAGGTAGCACGCAAGGGCAAGGGACCCAACTAAGGACGATTTCCTTCACTGTCAAACCCCTTGCGTCTCCAACTCACTTGTGATCATCAGTAGAGGACCTCATGAATAATGCTCTTTCTATTAAAAAAAAAACAAAAAACAAAAAACAAAAAACCCCACAGAAGAATAACACCCACCCACCCCCTGACAACTGTTTATATGCACGTGCTGACAGATATAAGCATCGACCCCTTTTGTCAGCTTCCAGGAAATAATAGAGAGCTACATGGCATTACTTTTTCTCCAGACCAGGATTTGTGCATAGCCTAGTTCCTCTGTTCACCAGGAAGTACCAGAAACTGTGTGTAGGATGGACTGACTTCAGCGTACATGACAAACTGCAGTCTGTCAGGACCTGTGCAAAGGATGGGAACATCTCTCACTGGACCATGAGGTTTGTCATCCACTGGGATTTTTCCATGTTTGCTTTTGCTGGGTTTAATCCCAACCCTGCAAATTCTCCTATCATTTTATGGGGGGATATTCATCACTTTGCAGTCAGGATCCCTAATGATTCTGACATACGTAGTGTCAATGCACCGTCATTGCTTTCTCTACAGCAAAAGGTGGGCTAAATTCTCACCTAACCTGTTTCCCTGAGATTCCATTAATAACTGATGACAATCTGTGCTCTTTCTTCTGTTGCTCTGGGATTTTTTTTCCCTTCACAACAAGATATACCCTGATTTACTGGAGTCATATGGGTGGTTGAGGTGCAAAGCAGCGAGGTGATGTCCTCCCAGATCTCAGTGAAATCCATTGCCTGCCTCATGGTCATAGCTGCTTTGTCACCCAGAGAAGGTTTTTCATCGCATCTGTTGGCTTCCTACAGCAGCTGTGACAGAGCTCCGAGATGTGAGATCATATGAAATGTTTTGTCACAATGCCAAGGAACTATTCAAAACACTCCAAAACCTTTTAAAGTCTAAGCAGGCCATGCAAGCAGTGTACTGACAATAATCTAATACCAACAATTTTGTTTCTATCTGGAAAGCTGTGGTTTTGCTCTGAAGCTTTCAAAGTAAGCAATTAGGTTAGTCAGCTAGGGTCTCGGTCTGCAAGCTATTACAGAAAACAAACTTTAATGACCAAAGGTTAAGGTTTTGAAAAAACAGTCTGTTGAAGAATAACTGCCTTCTACAGACTTTAATGGAGTTGAAAGGACAAGCATATCCACTATGTATGTATCACATACATGATGCATAATTTTTATGTCTGCATATCTACCTACAGTATCTCTAGATAAGACATACACGTATACATATCTGCGTTTTGTGCTGATGAAAGGGTGATTTACCAGAAATACAGTATTAAGAACTGTGCTTTCTTCCCAGATTTGCGTGGGCAAGGTTGACAAGACTGGGCACAAACTTGCTGGGAAATTTAAGCCTAAGGAACAAATACAATTTAGACATTTTAGCATTTAACACTTTTTCTCAAGAATACCAAAGCTGGCAAAGCTTTGCTACATGTTCTTTATGTAGCACAAAATAGTGCTGCAGGTTTTAGTTTTCAGACTTCCCTGTCTTAGTTCCTAGGCACAAGCCATTTCAGGTGCTGCAGAGGCTTTGTGCTTTCCCCTCTGCATGAACATGACCCCTAACTCCTAACTCAGGAGACAGAACTGGACTTGGGGTTGCACCCTGAATTCAGCCTAGTGAAAGCTAGCCTCAAGGGAGCGCAAATGAGCACAAATCACAGACTGTCGTATTCAAGAGCATGTAAATGAATTAATTCAGGCTTCAAACCAGCTGATACATGTAGATATCCAACTTAACTTTTCCAAATTCCTAAATCACGAGACTGTCCACCAAGATAATGACACTTGCTTGTCCTGGATTGGCAAGCCAAATTCTTCCCAGAGCTGTCCTGCTGCCACTCGACATTGGCACAGGGTTTCCTCTCCTGTCCTTCCTGCCACAGGGTTTCCTCTCACCTGGCCTCCATCACTTTGCTCCACCACTTCCCACCTCAACATGCGTGCCTGCTTCTTCCTTTCACACCATTCCAGTTCTTTTCTCAGTCTCAGCACAGCCTTGGTCCAGGTTCCTCACCCATGTGAGGAGCTGGCACTGCCCTCCTTGGTCCACAGAGGAGGGGCTGAGGTGCAACCAGCACCAAGGACATCCACAAACACACAGAAAAGCCTCAAAGACAGTCTTACATTTCCTTTTAAATATTGAAATGGGATTTATCTCACATAATTGAGACATCTACTTTATTTTATAGGTGATGAAGGGAAATAGCACTTCTAGGGCACCATTCATCTCATCACAAAGCAGACTTCTTAAATGAGTGAGATTAATCTTGCTTCTTCCCCTCTATTGATTGTAAAAGGACAATAGACAACTTGCTCGGAGGAAGAGCTCAGCTGTGATAAGTCTAAAACTAGGTGATCTGAAAAGGAGATGGTATTTCATCTCACAACTGAAGATGAGAGGAAGCTGTGAGGGTCTGAGGGAAGATTTTGATTTTGATTTCCTGAAGTAATTTTTCTAGTTCCTGTATTTTGACCAGGAGGACTCTTCAAAAAGAGTTGGGGCAAACCAAGAGCCAAATAAAGGGAACCTTATGGGGGAGGAGGGGCTGGCTTTTTTAATTTATTATTATTATTACTATTTTTATTTGGCAGGGGTGTCAGTTACATACTTTGTTGCAAATTCACACTCTTAACTTTTAGCACTGATAATGCCAGAGGTGACTAGTCTGATGAGAGTTTTGGATAAGTAAGGCTTGGTCAGAGAAGAATAGCTAAATCAACCATTTGATAACATTTTCGCTGCTAAAATGCCTTAGAATTGGCTCATCATTAATTAAAAGATGACTTCATAGCTTCTAGATTAAAAGCTAAATAAACATAAAATTGGTTTCAGAAGTTTTTCAAGGAAATGAGACAAACACCATAAAATGTGGGAAATTACTTCTTGTTCTTGGCTTTTCATTTAAAAGAAAAAATAATTAAGTCTTTCCAACTCTCAGCTCTGTAATAGCATCATGTCCTTAGAACACACTGGGTATTTTTATACCACATTGTTATTTTTTAAGTTTGAATGGGCACCACATTTCCGAGAGATCTCGTGCTCCATTGAAAACCAACATTTGAATTGAGTTCATTATGTGTCATATAAAGATGAAATAACAGTATTTCAAAGTTTCATTCTTTCCACTTGTAATAGGACCCATCAACACAGAATTTCTCTGGACCACTATATTATAGAGAAGCCTTTGTGAACTCGCTGTAAATGATCTCGATTTCTTTTATGCCTTTCATATTGCTGACCATGTAATTGCTGGGATTCTTAAAGACGAGCAAAACAAACGCAATAAAAATGAAACATTTATTCATGGCAGGGGGGCTGTAGCTGGGAAGGAGAATGCTGGCCCTTCTTTGCTATTCATAAGCTACAGGATTTGTCCCCACAATACCTCCATGTGGTGCAGGCTGTAAATCAATGAGTTTTACTTCGAGGAGGGCTGCAGTTGCAGTTTGCTCCCACTGCCCCGGAAATACAGGTTCCTGCAGAGGTTTACAGGCACCTTGCCACACCTGACCTACTGCCTGTGCAGACTGGCGGGAGTCTATTAATTCCAGCAGACCCCGGCTGCACCCAGGAGGCGGTTTCACAAGGCGCAGCCTGTGTGATTCAGGTGTCACGTAGCCCCTGTCACTGCTGAAAATCCATCACCAGTTTCATTTCTATTACTGAGTCGTCTTACCCCCACCTCTCTCGGCCAGTGCTCTGCCATGGTTGGAGCCACAAGCCATCCTTCACCTAAAGAACTCTCGGGCTGTCCCACTTCTGGTCTTGGCATACCATGCAGGTCCCTGTCTGCTCCATACTCCCAGGCTATGAGAAAACCCTATGGGCCAGACAGAGGTGTCAGGGTCTATAGCAGCGTATTTGATGATTAAAGGAGAACTGCATCCCTCAGAAAACCAAGCTTGTATAATTAAGGTTGTCTTTGAGCAAGAAGCAGTCAGAATGGAATCCAAAACCTTCTAAATTATGCATTGACCTCTCAAGGTCAAAATAAAGTTGATGGATTAACTGCTCAAATGTGTTTTCTAATAAAACAAATTTTCACTCTGATAGGGAATCAGACTGACGAGTGTCCCCAAAACAAATTAAGATGGCAGAATAATAAATTCCTGGGGGAGGAAAATTTTGCGTAATCAAAGTGCTGATGGGTCCAGACTCTCTGATGTGATAATAAGGCGGTGGGGACGTGTCCTGAACACAGAAGCAGAAGCTGAATGTTTTCGCCTCTTCCTTCCCCCTCCTCCTCTTCCTTCCTATTGGTGTTAAACTTTAAGCCAGCATAGTGCATCTGAAACACACACAGTGGGCAGAGCCCATGACACAGGGGAACATTACTCATCTCCAGCTCGATCAGCTGAGAGTAAGTTAGATATAGGGTGCTCCTTTCCCCTAAGCTGGGCCACCTTTAGTTACACATCAAGTCATTTAGTTTCTATCAGTAGCAAACTATGTGTTTATAATGGGTTTCCAATTGATGTTTACAATTGGAGTGTGAGCATGTGACAACTGTGTAAGAGGTACAACACAGGTATATAGATCAGGAGGGACCAAGTGTCTAGTTATATCGTAGTTAAGTGAGATTAAGATCGCCACTGGTGTCAGAAGCTCTCATTGCACATCCAATTCAACTTAGCCATTTTAGCTCTCTGACTGCAGTGCCTACTCTTTCTCAAAGAGTTGAAATGTCATAAGATCACCTCACTATCTTTACCCTCATTGATATCAGATAACGCAATTTAGCTTCAACAGTTCAGTCTGTCTACCATTATATTAGTTCATACATCTCTGCATAAATCTGTCAGGAACTGTCACCTCAGAGACTTTTGTTTAAGTGTATGTTCTTGGGATGAGAATTTCCCTGTCAGACAACATTTCTTATGTTCTCTTTATTTTTCTCTTCTTCCCTTCCAGTTTATCCTTATAGCATGACTGCAAAGGTGTGGACCTCCCTATGGATTCAGTTCCTCTGCCACTATCCTATCTAGAAAAGCTGCCAAAACTAAATAAGGATTTGCAAGCGACACAGATTCTGAAGTATTCAGTGCTCCAGTGACTGGATAACTTTTTAAAGACTTCTTATAATTTCTGTAGTATTTCAGTACAAAAGATATCCTGATAGAGCTGAGGAAAAACTCTGTCTCGCCCAAGCTCTTTTCTTTGCCTTTGTTTTTTTTGGGTGTTTTTTTTTGTCCTTTCCCCTCCTATGTGACAACAGCAAATCCACTTAAACAAGTATTTGGTGTTGAAGAAAAAGGCAATCAAAAGAAATCTGGATCACTTGAAGTATTTTTTGGGGGGGTGGGGGTAGGGGGGGTAAGGAGGGTGGGGCCACGAGGAAGGTCAAAGACTGTGTTTGCTAGAATTGTTTAAAATATTTGATGTGCACACACCTTACTATTGGTTCTTCTCACTGCCACAGAATAAAAACTTCTGAAGGTGTATTATAGAGAGAGCTTTTCTTCTTTCCTCAAATCCTCTTTCCCATTTTCTGAGTCAAAATCTGCTCTTCAGTAACCCCTGCCATATAGTTCTAAGTGGTGCACTAACTCAGCTTCTCCTGCCTCATCAGCTCCTCGAGGCTTTCACCCCTCCTCGACACAGCAGCCCCAATGCCATGGGATTTACAATACCAGCACTGGGAGTGCCATTGCCTGTGTCCTCTGCCTCCCTCCTCCTTCCATCTCCCAGGCAGGGAATATGAATTCAGGCAAGTCTGACACTCAGATGTTTGTTATGCTGTATAAGACACAGTTACAGGCCTGCCTTTCAAAACTGTGACCCGCCTGCCCTCAGTGAGAGGTGTGGATATTCACACAGCCCTGAGTAGACTTTTTCTCTAATTACCACACCAGTTTTTTTTATCTCTGCTCCGTTTAAGGAACCTGAAAAACACCCAATTTCAGCCGATGCAAATCACCTTGAAGGTGGTTCAAACCATGCACTCAGCATGATGAGATAGTGATTTCCGCTCCCCCCCCGCCCCGCTCCCAAATACCATAATGCATCTACTTTTTATTATAAAATATTCATTTGCTTTACAGATCTATGTCACAATGAGGTTAAATCATACCAGAGTCAAGGATTCTTAGTACAAACCTTACAGAATAGCAAATCATGCCTCACTAGAGCTTTTATCATTAAGCAAATCAGAAATGACACTTGTCCTGGGTTCAGCTACAGCAGCCATTTTTTCTCCTTAAGTAGCTGGTGCAATGCTGTGGTTTTGACTTTCAGTCTGGGAACAACGCTGATAACACCCATGTTTTTAGTTGTTGCTCAGTAATGTTTACTCTGACCAAGGACTTTCTCAGTCTCATGCTCTGCCAGGGAGGAGGGGAAGCCAGGAGGAAGCAGAGGCAGGACACCTGACCCAAACTGGCCAAAGGGGTATTCCATACCACAGCACGTCATGTCCAGTATAGAAACTGGGGAGAGTTACCCGGAAGGCCCAGATCGCTGCTCGGGTCGGGCTGGGTATCGGTTGGTGGGGGGTGAGCGGGTGTATCCTCTTCCCTTGTTATTTCCCTTATCATTATTATTATTAGCAGTAGTAGTAGTGGTTTTGTATTATACCTTAGTTACTGGAGTGCTGTTATCTCAACCCGTGGGAGTTACATTCCTCTGATTCTCCTCCCCATCCCTCCGGGAGCGGGGGGAGGAAGAAGTGGGGGGAGTGAGCGAGCGGCTGCGTGGTTCCAAGTTACCGGCTGGGCTTGAACCATGACAACACTATAGAATCTTAATACCTGGTTTAGCTTTTTTCATACTTTCAGACAAGGGAGACATGGTAGGTAAAATTTTCAAAATATTTTAGGACTTTAAGTATGTTTCTAACAATAAATAAATAACTAACTAAATAAATAAAGTCACTTGTAGGGCCTTAGAAACTAAAAAACAATCAGCTTTCTATCATAATTATTTGGTATCAATGCGGTCAGACAGGCACTTTTAAAAGCCCTCACAGACATTCGCCTGTCTGCTGCTCCGGATCCCAAATGCCTTTATACATCTAAATTAGAAGATTACTGCAGGAGAAAGAAAGAAAAAGAAAGAGAAAACAAAACAAAAAAAAAAAGTAATTTTTTTCCCCCCTGTCACTGAGATGTCCCTGTCCTTTCTTGGCCACCTCATGTATTTCCTTACTGTTCCCTGAATGGGAAGTAAGACATGTGGAAACTGCATCTGAAAGTCGCCAACAAACCTGAATGGGTTTTGCCTAAACCAGGAATCTTTCCAGGGTCCATCAAGTTTCATGCCCGAGTTAAACAGTAAAAGGATAGTCGAGTTCTTACCAAAATTTCCCAGTTCTATTAAGTTCATTAAGGTTTGTATATTCCCTTCTAGCTTCTGGAATCAGACTATTCTGCACTCCCAGACCACTGGAAACCTGGGAGCACTAAATAAACTTCTGAGCTCATCTGTTTGCGAAAAGAGTTTCTTCTACGTGCAGTTTGTGAGAGGGGAGAAAGACCAATTTTTTTTTAAAAGGACGTAAATATCCAAATTCCAGTTAGAAATTGATTTATACAACTACAGAAGTGAATTCTACATGTAATTTATACTCTTGTTTGCATCAATGAAGAGTTAAAGACTTCCTAGGGAAACCAGATTGCTATTTGCATTTCAGTCAGCTGCAGCTGTTGGGTGAGGAGAAAACCATTTAAAATATTTAAATAAACCCATATCTGCCACTTTGGGTTTACAAAGCTGTTTGTCCCAATACAGCTAACTGTAACCAAACATGGACTATTTTCACAGTACTCTTATTTCTTTGGGAAAAGGAACGTGACACTAATGTACAGATCTGTTTTCATCGCAGAAGGTCAACCAGCGTTACGAGCTGGTAGTTAGAATTGTCCTGGTTTTTTTCAGAGATTATTTTCAGCCAGAGGAAGGTCAGCAGTGGGTGGAATGGGATTCTTTTATCTAAGATGCAATTCCATAAAGTCTGCTGGGGTTGAAAAACGCACTTTATAATTTGGGAGATAATTGCATGGCATTCAATTGACTTTGTACTTGCTACTTTTCTAGCTGTGGTGTATGCTCTGCCATCTTGCAGGACTTATCTATAAGACACATTCCCTGTTGGGTAATTTAGCTTCCTTTCATAGCATGATCAGAACTTCAAGAAAGAGCTGGATATACGAGGGGATGAGTTTTTACAGAACTTACTGTGAGGCAGATATTTATTTACAGAATTTTTCTTTTTTTTTTTTTTTTTTCTTTTGGTGTGGTTTTTTTTTGGGGGGGGGTTGTTTGGGTTTGGGTTTTTTTATGTGGTGGGTTTTTTTGGGAAGGGGGGGTTGGTTTGGTTGGTTGGTTGGTTTTTTTGTTTGTCTTTTTTTTCCACTGTGTTTGCCTCGGCCAGGGAATCATCTCAGTATTAATCTGCACACCCTCCAAAGACAGGCAATTCCCAATTAGCATCAATGATGATTAAATATTCTTACGAAGGAAAGAATAAACTCACCAAAGGAAAATGTTGTTTAATAACACTGTAGTTACACAGCACATTTTCCTGCAAAGCTTTGTGCAATCACACCAAGTAAGCAAAGAAAAATTGTTCTGCAATGTTAAGCATTTAAAATTTCATAAGCAATTTGTTTTAAAAAAAGGAAGAAGTAAAACCCACATTTTGGGTACCCCATCATGACTAAGGATTGAAGGAACCCAGTGGTTTTATTGACATGAAACTCCCCATGCACTACGTAGCTGAATAGATCCCATACCAAGACCCAAAGACAAATTCTCTATTGCTCAGGTTCTGTGCTAGGCAAGGGAACCCAAACCATGCCTTCCAGCAGCCCAAGACACATCTAGAACAGCACATCATGAACTCATGGTTGAGGAGGTCCTACATCCAGTGCTCAGGCTATATCTGGCACCCTGTATCTCTATTCCCCCACAGTTCCCAGATGTAAAATTCACCAGATCAGCTGCTGAACACTCATGTCAAAATCTACAGACTGAAAGTGGATCCCTGCTCCAAGGGGACCTCTGATCTGCCCTGCAGGGTTGGGAAGGAGACTAAATCCTACCAAGTCCCTGAGTGTTATCACATCCACAACTGAATGAGATTTCTCTATTGCATCTGGTAATAAAAACTAATATTAACTGAACCAAAAGCTTTTTATATAGGAAAATAAAAATATGTATTGAAATAGTCTTCACTTACATTTATTTATTATACAGATATACAAGGCTTAATTTTTTTGTTTAAGGAGAAAGTTTTCTGTCTTAAGTATTTGTTGTTTTCTCTTCTCCTGAAGGGCCTTCTTCCTTGCTACACTTTAGCCTGCTTCCCCCTCCATTCCTTCCTCCCTACCCACCCTCCTTGGGACTACTTCTCATCTTCAAGATCTATTATTTTACCTCTACATTTCAATACCAACTGCCTGCCTTTCTGTACTAATTTCTTCTGCTCCTAACTTTCAGGGGGAAAAAAAAATGCAAGTCTCCCAAGTAAGCATCATCTTTCATTTCTTAAGCCATACTCACTTTAATTAAACATCCTAGTTAATTAAGACAGTATATTTTAGGAGCATGCAGAGGCTTTCTACATTATTGTCACACTTCTTCCTCTGTTCAGATGCCCAGCACCATTCAGTGAAGCTACTCAGTTATAAAGCCAGGCAGAGCTGGATGGCACCCTGTGTAAATCTGCCACTATTGAGTTGGGAGCTGCAGTGAAATTATAAATTGTCATCTTAAGTAGGAAGAACATTTTTATGGATCCTGGTTCATCCTCTGCAGACTTCAGCTATTTCCAGTAACTGCCACACAGAACACACTAAAATTTGTCAGCTGCTTGGAAGAGAGAGTTGAGCCTGGAGACTTAATTCCCTTCAATCTTCTTAAAAGATATGATCCAATACCTCAAGATAAAAAACACTGCCAGCTTAGGAAGATACAGGGAAACAATCCAAAGCAGCCAGGACAATCAGGAGAGACAAGCCCCTGTGCACAACACTAAACCCCATTTTTCCAAAGGTCAGAGGCATAGCCAGGAAGCCACCTCTCTTCTTTCCCTCCGTGTTAGAAGAGCTGGCTGAAGAAGAAGGCTTGCCTGGATCACTGTAGGAAGCCATAGCGTAAGTGCTATAATACAGAACATGTTGTGGTCCTTCTAAAGCCGATTTCATGAGAAGCAAATTTCCTCCCCCCTCCAAGCTCCATGTCAGACAAGCTGAGATACAGAATTTTGACAGACATGTTTTATATTACTGACATTTTGCTCCAGTGTTTTTGCTCTGGTGTGGAAAACATCTGTATAATGGAGAATTTTTACGAGCACAAGAACCTGCTCAGCAGCTGAAGGTTTTAGTAACAGATCCTAAATCACCATTTCTGTAGTGCTGCAGGGTTTTTTTCATATAGCTCTGCATTTTCATAAACCCCAAGTACTTTTACTGAAGTCTTAGCACATTCACATAACAGAGCCCGCCACTATCTAGGCAATGAGGTCAACTGTGCAACAAGGAAAAGCATTCCGAAAGTCACAGAGTCTTACACTAACAGCCACACGCTAATCGCACACTGATCACTGCATCCACTCCAGCCCTGTACGAGAGGTGTGCATAGTGGACAAGCAGTGATGCCACTGCAAGAAGGGGCTGATCCAGTCACAGCACCCAATGAGAGAAAGCTATGCACACTCTCTGAACCCCAAACCCAAACATGTTCATGCGCAGAGGAATCCCAGAGCTGCTGCAGCTGGTCCTCTGCTCCAGCAACACTGGTGGGTGTCGCAGGCTGAGTCGGTAAGTGAGCTTAGGACAGAAGGAGAAGTCAGAAACATGGGCCTGCCTGTGCTACTTCTGTGACAGTCAATACACTGCTCTTTTGTAAAGGAAAAAGGAATTTCTGTCCTCCTGCACAAAGACCACTTCAGAGACATAAGCTCCAAGGAGAATGAACTGAAGCATTTACCCACAGCCCACTTTTTGCTCTCTAGTACCACATCTTCCATAAGACATCACTTGACAAAGTATTGGCTACTGAAGTAGAAGCATCCTTTACAGACTTGTCTTTCCCATTGACCTATTTAAATTTAATACTGGCACATTAAACACATTTTTATTTTACTCATTAAACAAGAATAATTCTGGATACTTAACAGTGACACAGTGAAGACATTATAAAATTTGGTAATGCACAAACAACTTTCATAAATACCCAACCTTAAGTACATCCATTTTCTATTTTTCTTCACATGCAAAGTTTTGCAGTCCTGCACCTTCAATTACAAAGCTTAGAGCCAATTTAAAGCAACTTGTTTGTCCCCAGATTCCATTTCATTGTGGCTGCCTTTTTCATTTGCCACCTGTTGATTAATTATCTTAATAATTTATTCCTTCCCAGCTCTGTTTGTATTGGTTCTGTCAGCTGGCTTTCATGTGACATGTGTCATTTCCCAACTAAAAAAGCCTATTCAAGCCCATACTTGTAGCAAATGGGCTTTGTGAACTTTGTTAGAGGGTTAAGCTTGTGTCTAATGTGAGAGGCACATGCAATGTATTATTATAGCAAGAGAGCAGGAGAAAATTGGTGGCAGCATGAAGTACCAAACTTCCCTTCAACAAAGGGAATTTAGCGGCAGTCAAATTAGATGTCTTACATTAAGAGGTACTTTCACAGGGACTAGAGCAGAGGAGCAACTGCCATGTTTAAATACTCTGTATTATTAAATGCTTCAGCAGCATTGGAGGAGGGTTCTGGTTTCAGACACGAGACAGCCTGCTGGAAGCAAAACCAGCTGGGCAGAGTTCCACCAGGAATTTCCATTGCTACAGTAGCTCCTGGGGTCTACCACATGCATCACCCCTGGAGCTGGGGTCAAGGAACAACCCGGATGTCCTGATCCATTTGACAGCTTGCAAGAGGGTTTTTTTTTTTTTGTTGAAGACTTCCTGGGAAAGCCAAGTTTTCTCCAGGAAGCTCAACTCCTTCCATTGTGACCTACACTATGTATGCTTCATTGCAACTAGCTCAATGAATTGCACCGTCACTCACCAGCTTCCCAAAATAATCAAACCCCATAGGAATCCAAATCTGATTTCAAAACCACTTCTCTGAAGCTGGAACCACTTGGGATATAAAAGCATAATCCTATTACAGTGGCAGAATTTAAACACTTTTCTCTTATCCGCCAGAGGAAAGATGACAGCAAGTGCTGTGATCGGATCCCTGCAGCACAGGAGTCGGAGTGGGTTGGAAATGCTCTGGCGAAGCCTCCTGGAAAGCCAGCTGTGTTGCTGTGGCTACAGCCAGGTCAGAGGAGGACCACAGCCAGATCTGCACTTCTAGCAATATGGGAAGAAGAAAATAGGGATCAAGGAAAAAGCTTCATTAATCTCAAAAATCCCAAATCACCACTTCAGGAATAAGAAGTATAATGATCTAAAAATCTTTTGGCTGATCCCAAGAATCCAGGATGAGTCAAGGGTCTTGAGTCATAGACCATGCAGGAAAATGCACTCTGCTGAGCAGAGCTGAACAGAATAAAACTGAAATAAGGTGATTAGAACTGTAAATAACTATATGTACTTGGAAAATTTTGAAGAGCTTTCTCAACTGCCTCAGCTGATAGTTACCAGATACAAACAGCACAGACCTCAAAGTCAGATACTGTGCCTCAAAGCACCAACTCAAAATGTAATGAGATATATATATATATAATGCTAAAAATACAGTTTCTTTGCTTTGTCTCCTTGCAGCATTGTGTGTTGGTGGGTAACTCAAGAACCACATTTTAATCACATAATTAACTCAACATACTAAAAGAGAATCTAGCATATAGCTCTGACAAAAACTGTTTGAAAGTACTTCACCTGAGCTACTTATTACACTGCATTAGCTCTTCTTTTTCTGAAGATGGCATTCTGGATCTTTATGTATGAGTTTGTGAAATAACTAAATAAAATATCTCCCTGAAATCTGCAGGCTGGAAAAAACCCCCAGTAACAGTGTACTGACAAGACACACAAATTGGGTAACTACCAACTCCATCTGCATTTAACACAAGGGATTTCATATCATCGTGCAGGTACTGTGCAGTATGGGTCATAATCAATTTATTTCCACAAAGCACTGAATTTAGGCCCCAGGCAAACTTTTTCCTTGCTGTAACTCTATTTGGCTGCAATAGAGCTGCACAGTCCACACGTTTGGCCCAGTGTTCCTGAAACTGAGATTGTCTTGTCCACTGTGGCACCCTGCGGAAATACCAAACCTTTTCTGCTTCTCCCTCCCCAGCACAGAGACCTCTCCATAATCCACTACTGGTTTGTACACAGCAGCTCTTTCACTTGTCCAAAGATTTTTTTTTCCTTATCCACACACCGATTTTTATGCTTTACATGAAGTCCAGCAGATCTGCCCTCCTCCCCCAGACATCCAGCTCTCAAGAGAGGGTCAACTGCTGCTGCTTCCATTTCTGCTAACAAAACTGCTTTCACAATGGGGGAAAAAGAAAAAAAAGGCCAAAACCAAACTCATCACTACTCAAACCACTACTATTAAAAGAAAAAGGGGAGGTGGGGAAAGCTTTGCCAAGACATTAGCTAGAATTTAGCCAAATTTAGCTAGAAATTAGCATGTATTCAACTTCTTTCTTTGCACCTCTAAATATGTTGCAAATGTTTAACAGCAGATTTCCAGATTAACCTTTCTCTTTTTCAGACTGGTGATGAGTATTTCTTTATGCAAAGGAAGAATGGAAACTGGTATAAATGTATCTATTTTTGCTCATAGAAAACAAAAACAGGGAGCCAAATCCCAAGATGGCCCTTTCTGTATGTGTGTGAGAGCAGCTTCAGGCACACCGGACTTCCAAAAAGCTGCTTTCCCTTGAGGTACTTACAAACCTACTAATCAATTCTGAGAATTTCAACCACTGCCATTTGAGAGAGGCATGTCTGAAGCACAGCGAGGACTGGAAAAAAAAAACCCCAAACAAAACAAAATGAAGGTCATCTGTGTCTCCTGAAGTGTTGTGAGTAGACAACTTTCAAGACGCCTTGACTGCATCCCTATTCTGTATACCATTATTGGCTGATGCCATTCTACTAAGCAATGGGAAATAGATGAGAAGATTAGTACAACGGCAACATGCTATGGATTGAGTAATTACAAGTCTAAAGAGCAAACCCCAGGTAAATGCTGTACGGCACTGTGGATTTTTAATCACTTTGGAAGGTGGGCACCATCTGGGGTGGGTCTCCAGGGAACCTTACCCCAACAGATGGGACTGGGTTTTTTTCAGATTTCACAATATTAGAACAAAAGTTCTAAGCCGCCAGGAGCTCCATGAGTGCCGAGTTTGAGAGGTTAAAAATAAGATTCCTCCAGATGCAAAGTTCCCTCGTGTGTCAGCCTTCATTTCAAAACCAGCCTAGCAGCAAAGGAGGCATATTTAATTAAGTGCAAGACAAGTCTGGAAAGCTGAGTTCAAGAAACAAGGAAGAATAGGATTATTATAATCCAATGAGACATAATTAAATGCAGAAATCAAAGGCTCCTAGTATCACAGAACTTGTTAGAGCCTTGAAGTGGGTATTTGCACTTTAATCTGACACACCACAGCTTCTTCCAAAAACAAAGCTTTTTCAGAAGGAATGAAACGATGACAGAGACCTTCATAAATCATTTCAGAAAAAAGGCAAAAT
>NW_009925695.1:0-1103 GCF_000696875.1 Nestor notabilis | reverse complement strand
AGCAGCCGTCACCTGGCTGCCTGCAGCGGGTTGGGCGGCAGCGGGCAGGGGGACTCTGCACCCAGCCCTCTCCGAACCCGTACCCGCTCGGATCTCGCCCTCCTTCCCTAGGTTAATCCCCAGCAGAGGAAAAAAACCCTGAGCCAGGGCCAAGGCACCTCATTCTCCCCCAGCCGGCTATTTTCAAGCGTGCTCTCTGCAACGTCGAGGTATTCTCCTGTCGATTAGCCATTACGGTTTTAAAGTTCATTAAGCGGAATATAAAAGGTTTCAGGGTCCAGGAGCTCTTTACGTTAAAGGTAGCTCCTATCCCTTTAAAAACTTCCTTTTCTGGTACAGTTCATTGTCGAAGTATTTTTTTTCCCCCGAGCCGTATACTGGCTTTGCCTTTTAAAAAGCCCACATAAAAAAATCAGACTTTGACAGATTGAATAACAATTGTAAGTAACAAACTGTTGGACAGAAGGCAACACGTAATTGCCACAGTGCCTTAGTAAAATGGCTTCCTTTAGACAAAAAGGCCAGCTTTGGGTTAATTTGTTTCTTTTAATATATTGCTACAGTTCAGGCGGCTACTTTATCTGTTAAACGCTATTCTAGCGCAATCGTTAAAACGGCTAAGGCTTTGAATTCAGCTCCTAACTAGACTTCTGGTGCAACACATGGCTTTTATAAAATCACTGTATTACATTGATATCAAAGGAGTCAGGATCTCCTCTTTTTTTTTTTTTCTTTTTTTGGCCGAATTTACAGGCACCGAACGGACGTTATTATATTTTTGAGAGTTGACCACAGAGCTCTTTTTTATTATTATTAAAAAAAAAAAAAAGGAGAGAGAAAAAAATTTTTTTTAAGGCATCCATTGCCCGGTGGGTATTTCACGGCCAATTTCAGCACTAAACACGTGATCTCGCCTTTTATAACAAAGTTTTGTTGGGGGAAATCTAAAGGCCCTTCATAAACCTTATATGCTTATAAAACAGCATATAAAAATTTAACAGCGGCGGTGCGCTAGATTTCAAGCTGCCTTTCCTAAAAGCGCTCGGGCGCTGCCTTTATACGTACTGGAGCTGCCGGATTTCTCCTCATTGTTGCCGGAAGAT
>NW_009925694.1:0-4302 GCF_000696875.1 Nestor notabilis | reverse complement strand
ATTCTCCCGAACAGACCGAACGAGTTAATTCCAGGCGTCTGGAAATCCTCTAAGGAGGGGCCTGGGGTGGCAGGGATCTACCAGGGCAGCCATCGGTACTCTGTGCAGCCCTCTCCCATGCATCTCTTAGAGGAGCAGTGACAGGCGCTCCTCTGTCCTGGGGTCTACCC
The DNA here is from genome assembly GCF_000696875.1 of Nestor notabilis. NCBI lineage: Eukaryota > Metazoa > Chordata > Aves > Psittaciformes > Psittacidae > Nestor > Nestor notabilis. The sequence goes on along the minus strand of NW_009925694.1, from coordinate 4,132 downwards.
CCCAGCCCAAGATCTACCCACTGCCCGCTGGCCCATTGCTCAAAACCAGCCCTGGACCCCCAAACCCACTCGCTGCTTCAGCACTTAATGGCAGTGTCTCCCCCATAAGAGGCACTCTCCACCAACACTCTGTTCACATTTTGACCAGCTTGTGGAAGAATTCTGTTTGCATTTCACAGAGCTGAGGTCCCATTAGAATCTCCCCAGACATCCCTGTCCCAGTCTTCTAAGTCTGTGCCCGCAATCAGCTTCTGAATTTGGACAATACTGGGGGAGGGAGGTTTTCTCGTGCCGGCATGATTTCATGCTTTGTTCCAATAAACATGTTCACTCTCTTTCCCATTTCAGTTCTTCTTTTAAACAACCTACAACCACTTCTCCAAATCATGCTTTCCTTATTTCCAGTAGTCCTGCGCCACTACCAAGCACGTGCCCAAGCTGTGGTCAAATACAGTCTTGCACCCCGCTTTGGCTCAGGACCCCAGCTTCCACACCTTTGGTACCTGCTGACCACTGCCATGTGGGTGTGACAAGAGCTGCATGCAGACTTTTCCCGCGGTTTTGTAGCTGTGGTGGGAAGCTTTTCTGTGCTTTTGTCAGGACTTTGTCAGATGAAGTCAATGAAGCTGCAGCAAAGTCGGGCATAGGACCAGTTACAGCTCACTGGAGCTTCCACACAAGAAGGTCTTGAAGGCGAGAGCCCAGTGACAGGGAAGAACCTGCTAAAGCAGGTTTGCCCAGGCTGAAGACGCTGGGATGTGGCAGGGGAGACACAGGAGAGGACTTTGGTGTGATCCTGGCCAGCTGAGCCACAGACAACACAATAAATCTGTAAAAAGGGACACCACCCCAGTAAAAAGGGGCAATTCAGCACGAGAGGGCTGGGGATCCCAGGGTCCTGTTTCTGTGCAGGGAGTTGCTGCCACTGCTGACCCACAGGCCTGCTCAGTGCTGCCTTTCTCCTAGCTGTACTGCTTTACCAAAGGTCATATTGTGGTAGCATGTATGCGACAAGAAGATTTGTAGTTTGTCATGAGAAAGGGGTTTTTCTTCCTGGGGGCTATTCAGTACCCCTGGGGGCACACCCTGCCGTGGGTCTTTGCCCCTACAGGTGAGGAGCAGCACACTCCCTTTTGCCAGGAGCCATCCTTGTGCTCTGTGCCCCTGGCGTCCAGCCCCTGCGCATCCCCAGGGACAATGCTGGTCCCCTGCTGGCACCTTCGCGTGGTGTGTTGGACTGACAATGTCTTGCAGGTCGGTGACCCCCACGGCCCCAGGTAGCCTGCGCTCGCAGCCGCTCCAAAGTCATTTGGACTAATAAGGGTCTTTGAGCTGCTCCCTGTGCTCACGACACCCACCCAAGTCTCTCTCCAAGGGGCTGAAATGCTGGTGGCGCCAGCAGAAGAACCATAAAGGCTAATTCTAATGCACTGTTTTCAGTGCAGGTAATAACTGTTTGCACTACTGCAATTTTTACCACTGAGGATTAAAGAAGGATAGTTTCGTATTAAAAATCAGTACTTTGCAGACAATTTCTGGTCACTGCTTTTAGACATTCAGTGGTCATACTTGGCTCATTGAAACTAAAAATTGCATGACAAAGAGTCAGCTTTAATACGCATTTTCTTTAAAAATAGGACACAGATTCTGAAATCGTTGAGGTTTCTTGCTCAGGTGTTTTGATATCAAACACTTTTCTCCTTGAAAAATGTTGTTCCAAGTACCGCGAAGTAGAAGAAAAAACGTAAAGGCTAACATAAAGTAAAATGTTCAGAATTCATTTCCTTGTTTACCCTGGGGTAAGTCCACTTTACCATATTTTCAGTTCACAAGTATTTCTTCTGTTTTAATTTCTAGCAGCGATTTTGGATGGGAATACTTGTGGACGCAAAAAAATCGTTCTGGTCAGAAAAGATCTTTTTTGTCCTCCTTTCGTCATGTTCATTTTCCTTCTCCTGACTGACTTCAGCAGCTTCAACCTTTTTGTTTGAGACAAGGGACTACCTCACTCTATGTGTTGCAACTGCTGCTGTGACCAATATGTCTCGCTAAGAAAAGGGAGCTTCTATTTTGATACCAAAAGGTGTTTTCCTAAACTTTTATATCATCGTTTCACTTTGGCAATACACCAAGCATAAACTGTCCTTCCAGTATGAGGGGTAGAAAACTGCCCAAGCATTCCTCCTCCTGCATCCTGCTAGTGGTATCTGCACACGGCTGAGGTTATTGACTAGGTTGCTGGGTATAAAAGACTGTGTTCATTGGCTTTGTACAGGTGGGTTCAGGTGAACTCGTGCTTATCGGTTTCCTCAGCAGTAAGACACAAGGAAATCCTAACAGCATAGGAGTAAAGGAAGAAATTACTGCAGAGTGAAACTCCTCTACCAGGTATTCTCTTTGGGTGTCACATCAGTCATGCAACGTGCAATTAAACCATTACCTGAGACACAAAAAAAACCCAACCCAACCGAAGCCCAACCACCTTACTAACTGCCAGTGATCCGAATTTGCTATACATTTATGGTATGTTCTGCCTCACAGGTTTGATTTTGCCGCCCCTATTCATGGGCTTTGCATGGTACGCTGCAGGAGTGTTCTGTCCTTGCTAAACTCACCTCTGTTCTGTTTTCACAGTGGTTTCTCAAGGACGACTGAAGGACATGTTCGTCACATCATGGGCCTCGTGCTTCCCTCTGCTGTGCAACCAAGAGAAAAGCACGGGCATACAGAAACCGCTTCCCAACATCCTGATCTTCTGAAATGTTCGTGTGGGCCTATCTGGAGTGTACCGGCCTAGCACCAACACTGCTTATAAGGCAAAGCTTAGGAAAAGATCTGATTTAGATGGACGAGACATTTTGTACTGAAAATAAGTTTTAATTCTGACTTTCTACAATTAAAGACTGTTCAGAGCTTAATATTCTTTGGAATATTTTGCTGTTGCCAGAACTTTCCTGCTTCTCCCATTCCCCACTTACTTGCAATACAATGCTTAGGAAATGCATGATTTTGCATTTTGTCCTGGAAAAGTCTCTGCTCGTTGTTTTCTCAGCAAGCTTTGGTGTTTACCTGGGAAATGAGAACTGCAGGGTGCTGCACGCTGGTTCCTGTACTCATTTTTTCCACTGTGCAGCTGATGGTGATTGAGGCAGCAATGGTTTAGCAAAGGCACCTCATGTGAGCTGGAGGGGTCTAGGGAAGAAATTAAGAGTGATGCCCTGCTGCCTGAAACTCGGGGGTGGTTTATGCCACCATCTGGTGATGCCAGTGACTTCCGAGTTTCTGCCCCTGTTGTGACTGGTGCTCTAAAGAAAAGTCGCTGGTTGTGGCCCAGGTGGAAAAAACTGAAGAAGCATCCTCAGGAGCAGGGCGGTTTGAGATTCCCTGTGGGTCTGTAATTTTGGGGTCACTCCTCAAGCCTCACAGACCTGCTGTTTTCTACTCAACTGCTGTCTGCTGCAAGAAGGAAGGGATGCTGGTTTCATCACAGGCCCAAACGGGACCCAACCTGGCATCGGTGGGGCATGGAGGCCAGGAAATGCACCACGCGAACAGGGAGAAAGAAGCACCCAGAGCCTGTGCCATGGAAACAGGACTCTGCCCATCCCTGCCAGAGGCCACCCCACTGTCGGCACCAGCAAAGCTCCAGAAATACTTTACATTGAAGAAAGAGGAAATAAATTCCCATTTCCCTGACACAGTCTCTGGGTGCTGCTTCCTAACCCTTCTCCTGGTGTCTTTACCTGACCCCCAGCTCCACCGCTGAAAATGTAGTTTACTCAGAAATACGCTTCATCTGGAGGAAAAAAGGATTCAGTTGCAGCACGAAAACATTCAGGAAAAAGCAACTGAATACTTCATTTTGGGTGCAGAAAACTTAGTCTGGGTCTTCCAGCGCTGCTGTAGTGTTCTGCAGTGTGGGACATTCGTGAGGGAGAACTAGCGCTTCCACAAGGCCTTGCGATGCCTGACAAATGTAGACTCATGTCACCCCAAAGTTAAGTATTTCGGTACTTCTCAAACAGATTCAATCAGGCAATGGAGGGAGCAAGCACGGTCACTCTGGCTGGGCGCAGGAACCAGCACCAGCAGCCTTTATTTGGCACATTCCCCTTTGCGAGAGGGTTTCCTG
>NW_009925693.1:0-29668 GCF_000696875.1 Nestor notabilis | reverse complement strand
GGTATGCGCCTGCGCCGTGAGGTGACGGCCATGAGGTGACTGCCATGAAGGGCTCGGCCCGGCGAAGTGGAACTGGTGTGACTGAAACCGGGCGGGAGAGAGCTCTGCGGGGCTCGCCTCTGCGCAGCACCGCCCGAGCCAGCACAAACGCAGTTTTTTCCACTTAACAGGCAGAGGCACCTTCTTTAAAAGAACTCTCCACTAGCTCTGAAAACTGCTGACTACAACTTCAGTCTTCTGTCTCCGTAACTACTGGTTTTCGGTACTGAAAGAGCCGAACACAGTAAATAACTGTATGACCAAACACCTCTCTAAGATTTAAAAGGACCACAAGCCTCTGTGAAATCATCACATGAAACCACCACAGTCTGGAGGAATAAATCGGGATTAAGATGTCAAAATCAGTCTTCTAAACTAAAGACTGTAAAGTGATACTGACGGGTGTCGGGATATTGATTCCTTGAGAGAAGGAAAGCGGTGGTCAGGAGCGGATCAGGAGCTTGCAGGCCCACAGCAGGTTTTCTTTCAAAGCAATGCCACTGGCCTAGCTGCTGTCTCTTGTACCAACATTTTCATTCATAAAGACATTCTTGCCAGATACAAACACCAGGTAGATTCAGGAGGACAGCTAAGATTTCTTCAAGACACTGAGAGAACCTCAGGATTCAAGGAACTTTTGTAGTAACAAGGTATGTGCCAATCTAGTTCATTTGCTTTGTTTTCTGAACAGGGAAGAGGGAGTGTGGCGTTATTTCTGTGGCACAAGTAAGAAGCACTTTCAAGAATTACACTATAAACCAGTCCTATCCAACTGATATCATTCCTATTAGAGCAACACATAGCCTTTCCAGGTTAATAGTGTGATCTGAATTAAGTGTATCAGTTCTCATTTTATTGACACAGGAATGCAAAAACTGATTAAAGATGAGAGCAACAGAAATACACATTAACTCTCTAAATACTATGGTTAAAAGTTTTAACTAACAGCTTTGATTTAGAGACACTTTCACAGATATGACTAATGGCATTTACCGTATGGTTACAGTGTTACAAAGGGAAAGTTTACACAGCTTAGAAAAAAAAATAATCAAATAGTCATGACTAGAGTTAGCCAGAGCAAGGATTTTTGTTGCAATTGTCTTTCTGCTTTGTTCTCCTCTTTGCATTAGTATTTATGCTTTTAGAATTTGACAGGAAGCTTCATCTTCTTTTCAGTCCATCTAAAATAACAGAATTATTAGACATCAGACTTCACATTCTAAAAATAAACTGAGTTGGCTTAACTTCTGCCACCACAAATGGCATCAATATGAATTATCAAAATGACCCTTTGAAATACATTTGGCTAAAGAACATCCATCAGATTTCAAGTGTTCACATCCACTTAATACACTAAAAGTGTGCTTGAAAGAGTTCACATTCAAAAGCTGCTTAAGGGGGAAAAAAAACCCAGACAGCAGAATTTCCTTAAAAACTGTAGTATGAGATTTGTTCCCCCATATACTTGCTGCTCAAGGAGACAGTAGATGTGTTATGAGAACACAAATGGTTTAATTACATTTAAAGTCCTTAAAATCTTAAAAATAGGTGATATTATTAAAAAAGAAAAAGATATGATTTTTCCCTCACAGCATTTAGTTAACAGTTTTGTAGGTCTTTTCCACATGCAACAATTATTTCGTACCAATTTGTTTTCCATTGGGAGATTTTTCAGGTATAGTTACAGGCAAAATGTACCCAGTGAAAGGAAGCAGAAGCTTCTAGCTCAGGTGATGGGCACATTCTCCTGTCCATTTTATGCACTTTGGGTGGTATTTTGTCCTTTAAATTTTGATTGAATATCTCTGTAAAGCACTTTTTATTATTCATCTACCTGACAACATCCAAAGTTTCATATGGCAAGATAAGTGCAAGTTGAACCTGCCTGCTAACAGGACTTTATCAATCACATGTTTTACAGTGAGTTTATCAATCATCATGTTTCTTAACATTTCTGCACTTGGCCATCTCCATCTGCAAGGCAGAGCTCATACTATTTTCTTGCATCATAAAAGCAAATCCAAAATAGCAGAATTTGTATTGCTGATTTAGGAAGAATGTATATGTAAAAAGACATGGTAAAACTATACATTTTGAGTATTCTGGGACATAACACTGAAGTTTTTAAAGATAAAAAGAATTTTGTTGTTGGAGAGGGGGGATTATGATTTACAGCAATATTTCTGCCAAAATATGAATGTTAATTTGAAGATAAAACATCTAACATAGTTACATGTGTTTTCTTACCTTGGGGAGTCAATTCCACTGTCTCCTGTTATGCTGTGGTTTTCTGTCCGTTCTGAGTGTGTCTGTCCTGATACCACAGTACATGCATTCTTAAACAACAGATCTTTTTTTCCCAGAGGGTTTTTGATTTCTTTGATCTGTGAGCCCAAAGCACAACATGCCACCACTTCACCCATCTCATAGGTGAAGTTCTGCAAAGTGTCAGCATCTGAGTCAGCCTCATCAGTGTGTCCGGAATCTGCTACAGCTGAAGCCTTTGCACATGCATCAAAGCCAGTTTCTTCTTCCTTTCTGTGACCTATCGGAAGAATCTGACTGCACAAACAACTTTCTTCCATAAAATCTGGTTTTGGATACTCTTTTGAGCCATCTGTTGATTTTGCAGAAGTAGCATTTTCCTCATATCCATGGTCTCCAGAGTGACGTTTAGTTACAGTTTTGTCGTACTGGATGGGATAAGTATTAACCTTACAGTTTTTTAGGGACATAGCTGTCCCCAGCTTTTGTGCAACTTTGATCCAGTCTCTTATATCTGAAAAAGCATGGCCAGGAGGCAGGTGACATGGTTCCTTGCCTTCAGAATTGTCATCCAGATGTAATGTGTTGCAGGTGTCACTGTCATGTGCTTTTTCATACAAAAGTTGGCAGTTATCAATAAATGCATCACTTTCCAGCGTCATTGATACAGGATGGCTTGCACAATCGTATTTAAACTTAAGTTCACTCTTTTTACCAGTCTTTTGTCTGTATTTCACACCTTTTTTTTTTACCAGGTTAATGTTGGCAGTATAATTTGAGAGATGGACATTTTGAAATTCATTTGCCGTTTGATCTAATAACCCACATACAGTGTAAGCTTTGCATCTGCAGTGCTCATCTTTCAGGTGTAGTGAAAATTTTGCATTGTCTTTGCACTCACTGTTTTCTTCAGTGTAGGAGTAAAGGGATGTTTTATTATCCCCAGGATTTTTTACTGTTCTTCTGAAGATGTTTTTTTCCAAAATATTACTCTCCAGGAAGTATTTATTTGTGTTATCTCTTTGCAGAGCACTGCCTTGTGGATGACTAAAATTTTCACTTAAACTGTCTTTCTTTAGTTGGAGGGAAGACTTATTAGCATGTGATGTGCTTTGCTTAGCTTTGTCAGCCTGTGTCTTTGTAGCCAGCTGTTCAGTTTCATAGTCAAAGGGTTTTGAGGAATCCAAAGATTGTGGCCTTTGTAGAGCCCTTTCTTGTTTTCGAGTTCTGGACTTCAGATGACTGTTCATAGTGCCTTTGTGCCCTTTTGCCTGATAGTTGCCTCTCCATGACAGACCCTGAAAAGGGTTTTTAATTTGTTTTTTATATATGACATGGGATGCCACTGCTACATCAGATGGCTGATGGTTTCCAATAGGCAGCAAAAGGTTGTCTTCCAGTTTCTGATTTTGGGATGTTAGCACCTGTATGTGAGATGTCCTGTTTCTTCTGCTAATTTGCTTCTCTTTCTTTGATTTTGTTTTCCTTGTGTATTTTTCTGTTTTATTTTGTGTGTTTTGAATACAATCCTTTGAAAGATGGTTTAGCCTGAATATTGACACTTCAGCTGAGGTACCCTTACTGATACAATTTTTCTGCTCCTCAAACTTCTGCATTAATATTGTGTGTTTAATCAAATTATCAACTGTAAGAGTAGGGTTAATACGCTTGATGATTTCATGTTCAACATCACGTGGAATATTATCTAGATCATCTTCATCCCTGACTGGCCACTCCTTGGGAGGAAACTGGGCTGAAAAAGTGGAGTACTCCTCTATATGTTTTTCTTTTTTAGAACCACTTCTCCAGAAAAAGCTAAGGCCAAACTTTTTGCTTTTCATTTTCTGTTTCACAGATGTCAGTGATTTGATGGTGTCCCAGAAATGGTTTTCAGCAGATGTGGAGATCCCTTGAGTTTGGATTGAAGGCTTCAATTCACTGCAGCTTTTCTTATATCCTCCATTCCATTCATAGTTCATTAGCTGAACATGTCTTTCTTCACAGAGCATATTCTGTCCAGGGAAACAATGGCAGGATCTGTAACAGGATACCACAGGAGTGTTTTCTTTCACTAGGTCTGCACAGAGCCCAGTGTTTACCAAGTAAGCGATGGAAGGCGATGAACAGCAACAACTGTCCTCCAGTGGGACTCTTCTATTGTCTTCCTTGGCATCATTTGTGATAAAGTATGTGTTGGGAGTCACAATGAAGTATCCTTCTCCCGTATGATAGATTTTTCTTTCTTTGATTAGATTGCCAAGGATATTATATAAGATACCGTGGGAGGGGACTGCAATGCCTGCAACAAAGATACAGATAATTCAAGTCATAAGTAAGTTTTCAAATAAAATGGGAGCTGGCCAAAAAATAACTTACTTTACTTACAACAAATCTGAAAGGAACTAAACATGAAATACCTAATCTATTTAGTTCACAGGATTCCAAAAGAAGCTTGAAACTGACCTGGCAATTGAAGTTTGAGTAGGGCATACTTAATTTCAACATGAAGGTGCCCAGAATCACCAAACAAAAGGCAGGATTTTTTTTATTTTTTTTTTTTAATACATTATTACTTTGCTGAGCTTCCAGAGCTAGCAATTATTGTTGTACCCTGCAGAACAGGGACAGACCCACTCTGCAGCAGTGTCTATACATGGAGACCAGCAACGGCTGCCCCAAATCTCGGAGCCAGTACAGACTGCAGCTTCTCGGCCAGCCAGATGAGGGCAGCACAGAAACATCATCCAGCCGAGGGCTGTAGTAGGTGCAGTCCTGCCGGTGTCCTCCCAAAGACTGATCTGTAAAGCCCTTTTTAACTCTGCCGCGGTCGTTCCTCACCGATAAGGCAAAGTCACCTGAGGAGGAAGGTAGAGGCCAGCTGCATTTCTGGTTGTCACTGCAGCACTGCTGTGATGGAGCTTAGGATGTTCTCCTTTGAATGAGCAAGAATGCTCACTTTGCGTCTGTGAAAACATAGCAAGAAATATGCTCTCTCCCTACAAACCTCGAGTGTGCTGCTTCTGGCTGATCTAAAAATGCTAACTTGTGCTTGTCTCAGTGCATATATGGACTACATCACGTACCTGGTAGGGTTCTGAGGCACTTTATGGGGTTGCATTAAAATTTTTCCCACTACTGAAAATGCGGACCAGATCAACCTGTACGTAATGTCTGCAAAGCTATAAGATTAAGAAGATTCAAAAGAGGAAGCTCAGTATCAAACAAAGCAACCTCCTGCAGAGGGCCATAATGAGCCTTTACAAAGTCTCATATGCATGCGCGCACACACACACACAATTCTACATTGCAGATCTAAGGGAAATTGAACATTTTTCAGATTGAAAACACAGCATTTAAGGAAAGGTGCTGCTACCCCATCATAAAATAATTACACTTAATGTGAGTAATTTGATTTCAGGAAGGGACTAGAATTTGAAACAAGAACCTGAATTTGAGGCTGGTTGGGGTTTTTTTGGTAGCAAATACCAGATGTAGACTCCTACCCAGTCCCTTTGCTGCTAAAGCAAGCTATGTTCCCATCTCTTAAAGGGGGACTTAAAGTCTTTGTGATCTGACACACAGTCTGTTTTGTGCTGCTCCATATCCAGCACATAATACCTCATCTATGCTTTTCCACCCTCTAGAAAGGGCATACTCTCAACATGCTACTGCACTCAGTTTCCTCTTATTCTCAAAGATGGTTCATTAAGATCTGTAAAAAGGATTACATTCCAGACAATGTTAGTGATGCTCATGCATGTATTCTACCAGTTGCCTGTTAATTTACATTCTTTCATATTGTCAGCTTTGCTTGTAAACATTCAGTGATCACTTGCCCAATATCATCATTCAGTATATTCAATCTTGATGATACAGTCACTTTTAAAAGGAGGGAGAAATGAACACATCACCTGGATAATTTTTCACTAGCTGGTTCATTAAAGTTTCCTGCGTGACCGTCACAAGATCCGCATTCATGTCTGATATGGTACGGCATATTCCTTCTGCCAGAGAAATGGAGTGTGACTGCGAGAGAGGATTCATGAGAACAGGGGTCACATCACCTGAAGAAGGAGGGCAAAAAAATACATTGTTTGGATGGAATGGTGTTTCATTTTTTTCTATTAACCATTACAGATTTTCTCTGAAAATTTCTTGTATTACCTCAGAACAAGCACCTTATCCTCAGCTAATTTTCTCTGGGAAATTACTCAGAAATAGTTACAAGAGAAGGGAAATGGTACTAGCATTTTCTGAGTGCCTTTGCAATGAACGAAACAGAAGGATACCTTAAGCATGTTAGTTTGTTTGGTAAATTCTAGCTTAAAAGCATCATTTAGCTTAATATACAGGGAGCTGAGCAAGATGTGTCTGATGACTGCTGACTTTTTAGCTGATGGTTTACATATAAAAACATACAGAATCTGTATTTTCCAAGTAGCTAATGAAAAACGTAAATATCTAGTAATCTAAGTACAAAATCTTGTCACCAAATCAGGATGCAGAGGGTGAGGGGGGAAGAACAGCAGCTTTGTCCCTTTCTTGAATAGAAATGGTAAAAATTCCAAATTTTGGACTGCACTCTAGAACTAGAGATTATCTACTAGACAGGACAGAGGGCAAAAACTCTTGTTAAAACTCTATGCATTTTTTAGGCTACATCACCATCTCTTCTGGTGAGGGATAGTAATATCATCCCTGTTCTGCATGAGGAAAGCAGAAGCTCGGATGGGCTGAGAGGGTGGCCCAGTTCCCCAGTAACTGCATGCCAGCCCAGAGGGCTGAAAAGGGTCTTAGTCTTTCGCCTCAACTCTCTCATCCATAAATCACAAAGATAAACACTGCCTTTCTCCCCTTTGCAAGATGGCAAAGCCAGTAAGAGCAAGCCCAGCAAGAACCTCTGATGTGATTCCAGCAACTGATGTAGGAAAACCTGAGATAATTATTTTCCCTGAAAGCCGATGACAAAACACAAAGCAGGGACTCACCTGGAGCCTGCACGTACAGTGAGACATTGACCGCATATAACTTCTTGGACTGAAAAAAAGAACCCAAAAGCTTTCTTCTGTTTTTTTAACGGACTGATGTTTTGTTCCTGCTCCCAGGTGGTGTTCTGTGCTTCCCTGTTCTGCGCTGCACAGAAAGCCCTCAGCTGCCAGTGGAGGCAGAAGACAGCAGGGACTCCTGGTTACTTCACAAGGCAAAAACTAGTGTTAAATGCTAACGGTAATTTTCCTGCAAGTACGAAGTGACATTTTAGATTAAGTGATAGTCACATTTAACTAAACTGCTATTGGATGGTCTGGTGGATGATTCTGTAACCTGATATTTATCCTTGTGGCAGAAAACAACACCACAAACATTTATCTGAGTAAATGAACTAAGCAACAGCACTTTGAAGAGCTTAAATTGCTCTTGACCTTTGTTTTACAACTGCTGCTGTGTTCAACAAAAAGCACTCAGAAAAAGTTGAGGCATACAGTTTCCTCAGTGATGTTGCTAGGATACTCCTAGCAGGTGCAGAAACCATTGCAAGCTTTCTTTTTGTGTGGGAAAAGATCATCAACATTCTGTAGTAACTCCAGTTAATAGTTTGCTGTCTAAAGTTTCTCCTGTAGACACACCACGCTGTTGCCAGTTTTACTGTTTGTTCCTGCAGAGCACCAAACTGCTAAGGAAACAACACCAAGTGTAAACAAAATGCATTTATTATTATTATCATCATCATCTTGCTATCACTGTCTGCATCTGTCTCGCAGCCTCAAATCCCATGTCTCCATCCACGAAGGCCCTTTCAGAATAATATTTAAAACAAAGCATTAAGCAAAAGCCAGCTTGGTAATGGAAAATAACTCACCTCACTAAAATGACGTTCAAATCAAGTCTATTTAAAATTACTGTTGCAGAGCGATGGTGCCAGCATACACACATGCTAACAACATGAATATTAGATATCATCCCTTCCTGACTATAACATAAAATCTAAAATAGTGAAAGCAAGAATTAGATCATTGGCAGCATTGACAAGCCATGTGGGAAAAGGCCCAGGCAGCATCCTACAAGTATCTCTCAATTTCTTATTAGAAACTTTGTTGATATCCTTTCCATAGCTAAATAACTGTTGCAATCACGCTTCAGATATTCCCCCAGGTTTGACTAAACACACAAAAGCTGAATCCCTTAGATTTGCACAGGTAACAGTCTTAAGGATTTGTGCAAGCCATGACTCAAGAGGCCTGATGCAAAATTACCAAAATGCCGTGTTTGCTAAAATTCTTCAGTATCTGTCCCTTTACAGCACAAAAAAGACTGCGAAATTCCCTGCCCCCTGCCCTATTCAATATAAATCATCTTATGAGAATCATCTTCCTAGTTTCTTCATAGCTTTTATGAAGGCGTTGCTTATGCCTATGGGTAAGGTACCAGTCAGCAGTCAAGGAACTCAGCCTGATCCTCTTGATCGTTTAAATACAGCACAGTTCCCATTTCATGCTCTGCAGGTCTTGCAGAATCATGCTTACCAACGCGATCTAGGCAGCTTGCCAATACTAGTGTATTATTATCCTTCAGTTTGGTTTACCTATTCAAACTCTGCTCATTACCTGGGCACCTGAAATCCAAGAATACCCTTTTAGAGCATGTATCAGTCACGGTGTGGGGAAGTCACCTGTAATATGAGCATCAGATAACAAAACTCAGCACACAGAAAAGCCTCTGGGTATTACTGGCTAGCACAGTGATTTTTTGTTCTCTCTGTAATGTGAGCTTTGCCATTTTTTCACTGAGTTATTTAACAATTGCAGAATTTTTGCATCTTCTGGCTCTAAGAAAATTTACATAGGAGACAAGTTTTATCTGGGTAAAAACCAGGCTAGCCCGGGGGAAGTAAACAGAGAGGCATTTTGTTACATTAGTTCTCAATTTACTTCTTAAAATATTGAGTAAAAAATTTATATAACAATAAAGGGTTAATAATAAATTCATCCCAAGGAAAAAAAATAATCAAGAATAAACTCCCTTATATGATTCCACTTACATCTGCTGAGACAGAGAAGACACAGCATGTGGAAACAGAAGATTGACTTTTCTGGTTTGTAGCTGGAAAGATCTATCTTGGAATTGCCTTGTATGCTTTATTAAGTTGAACATAAAAAAGATCCCTAAAAAAAAGATCCTGTGCCTTTTGCATGAGAGCTCTGGAATGTTTGATGAACTTCACTTTTTGCAGAAATGCACCAGGAAAACCATAAGCAAGCGTACTTCTGCTAGAACTGCAAGACTTAGGTTTTTGTATAGGCTAGAGCACATCGTGGTCATATTTTTTAGGAAAAATTGCATTTTATAATTAAAGACAAATAATTTTCAGGAATAAGAATAGAAGTATTCTTAATAAGAATGTTATAGAAAGTTGGGAACTGTAGCAAACCTTTTTCAAACATTAATGAAGATTTTACAAGATGTTTCCTTATTAAGTAATACAAATTCTATATACATCATAATGACAAAATTGAAAATTATCTTTAAGTTTATAAGAGGAAAACTCTATTTTGGCATAAATATTGTGTACTAGATCCTGTTTTCAGAAATATTTACTGACGCAAAGAGTGCAGTTAAATCTGTCAAATCTTGTGACATGCTTAATCTGTTACTGAAACAAACAGAAGCTCTCAGGACCAGCAGACATGTTTCTGTTGTTTGATTATTTTGTATAACTCTCACAGAAGAAAACAAAAAACAATTAAGTATCTCTTAGGGTCACCTGTTGACATTAAATAAGTAGCTACAAACACATCAAAATGTCAGGTATCTATACCTGCTGATTCCTGCAAGAGCAGACACTCCCAGATCAGGTATTAGGCAAACAATATCCTCCATTTGGACTCAACTGCTGTTTTTTACGAACAGGATAATGCCATACAACTTGTAAAAAACCAGACAGAAAAATACACACAAAACCAAAACAATACCCAAAAGTCTAGTCCCAACTGCAAGTGCTATGAACTTTTAAAAATATGACCTATTAATGGTTTCTGAGGTTCCCAGCCAAGAGCCATTAAATCCTTACTCTAATCTCAGGGCTAACAGCAAGCCACAACCATCCTCTCTCCCACCAATAATTTAAAAAAACACAAAAAACAAGCTAAACAAAACAAAAACCAAATGAACAAAGAAATTTACCCAAACCACAATCAGGTATGGTGAAAACAAAGCAGGATTCAAGAAGACAAGAGCTCTCTCCTGCAATCTTGGTTCAAGCCCTCAGACAGCAACAAGTTACACAGCAAACACCAACATGTTGTGTGAGGTACAATTTTCCTTAAGCCAAGCTCAGTGGGAAAGTTTTTGCCATTGAAATGTGTAGCTCTAATCTTAGAGACATCAACCCCTTCAATGCTTCCTGAGGCCACTGACATGTCCACTTTAATACTCCAAGAACATCTTGGGAGCAGGTTCCAAGCTCCAAAGGTACTGTGTTCATATAGATAGCTTCAAATAAATTGTTTAAAAGAAAACAGCACTTCTGCTTGCTTGAAGACTACCAGGCAAGTTGTCCAGTGGAGATCTGTGTTTCACCTGCAACAACTGGTAAAACAGCCAACAAACAAACCCATATATACACATCTGCCTCTGGGGCATTCATGCTGTTCACTGCATAACTGGCAGAGAAATTGAACTCTTTGCAACAGCACTCAAGATAATTATTTTTCATATACTTTAGCATGCTGATAGCTTTTAAGGCAA
Source organism: Nestor notabilis (assembly GCF_000696875.1). Lineage (NCBI taxonomy): Eukaryota > Metazoa > Chordata > Aves > Psittaciformes > Psittacidae > Nestor > Nestor notabilis. Next base: position 18,622 of record NW_009925693.1, on the reverse strand, counting down.
TTCAGGTATGGCATTGAACATAACCAGCACAGCTGATAGCAAGGAAGATCATCTTTAACCATTTCAGCATTGAGTGTGAGGCTTGATCATAAAAACCAGATTTATTCAAAAGTTTTATTGTAGGGAAGTAGTAAATAACACAAAATGAAACAGTCCTGGGCAAGCTGCAAAACCATCAGGCCCATGGAGCCAAAGAAAATAACAGGAATAAACAAGTGACTGGCAACATCTGGCTCCTTTAGCTATCTGCAGGTGCTACCATCCACTGCTATGGGAATTTGACACAAGCACACCTTTTCCACTTAGCCTGGTCCAAAAAAGACCCTTTGCAACCCTGGCACTTCTCCACTGAAACAGCTCTGCCTTTTCCTTGCTCCTAGAACTGCCCTCTCTTCTGCAATAAATCTCAGACCATCCAGATAGCTCTTTAATTTCAAAACCTTTGTTTTAAGCAGAAAGCACTACTGGGTGTTGGTTAGGTACTTAACTATACAGTGAAAGACATACTATAAGAACATCATACAGTTGCTCAACTAAAGGTGAGCAACTCCAGCTGTTGAAATATTCCAAGTGCTGACCCTTTGCCTAGAAATGTGCTATCACACAAAAGGCAATCCCGAAAAGTATATACAATATAAAGCTACATTAATGGGAGTAAGATATACCTACATTCAGGTCTCTCCTTTCCAGAGTGAACCAAAATTTAGTTCTTTGCATGCTTCCTGGCTTCAGTTTGCATTTACCCCAGCCAAGGAAAGTCACACGCTAGTCTTTCAGAGGAACAGCACCTATGGAGCTATTCAAAAGAGAACATAACCCCCTGCAGAGGGTTTCCAGCAAACCATGACCAGGGGACACATGACAGCTCTTACGTCCAAATCACTCCCAGGCAACACTTGTCCAAATCCTACCCACCGCAGAAAAAGCTGTTAGAGAGCTTGGCTCAGCTGTAGCTTCCCTCAGACTGAAACCCCTGGCTTGTAGTGAGGACAGGAGCCACCACCACACACTGAGGTGGAACAAAGCAGGCCTTAGATCTTGTTTCAGGACATAACCCACATCAGGGAGATTTTTTTTTACTCAGCTGAGAACAAAGCTTTCATGGCATATGGACAACTTCATACCTGTCAGAGTACTTGTGATGTTGATGGATATGAGCAGCCACTTCTCCTTCTACTCTCCCTAATGGATATCCAACTTTAAAGATGTTCCCTGTGCTAGAAAATAAGTTTCTGCACCCTTTAATTGGGCTGGAATTTATGGCCTACAGAAAAAAACAAAACAAAACAAAACAAAAAACCACTATAAAACCACACCAAAAAAGGTTTTAAAATCAAAGCAACATCTTTACCACCACAAGAAGTCTTGGAGATGTTTGGATCCTGCTGATTAAACAGCACTAGCTTGGACTTGAGGTCCTTAGCCCACAGTTCCCAAAACCTTTTGCGTGGCTTTGGGACTAATATGTAGAACATATTTCAGATCATCTGAATTTCAGCCAGAAGGAAGTGGTAGAAGACAAACAGAGCAACTGAGCACTCTACTGTATTACACAAGACTTAGTAAGTATCTTTTCAAAAGCCAGTTTAGTAGAACCCTTACTGAGAAGATACTGGGTTGTTTGCTCTCACAGACCAAGGTGAAGCCTCTAATGGAAATTACAGAGATGTGCAGGTGCCTGCAGGATACTGAAAAAGTAGGAGAACAATTTCAGGTGAAAAAGTAGATGATGCAGTCAGTGAAGTACCGAAGAAATTATCTGAATGACAGGTTAGCTTTGCTGCAATATTTTATTGGGAACAAGTGAAATACTTCATAATTTCAACGGAGTTTTCAACCTTGGAAACTCATCATACAGCTCAGGAAAGAAAAATAGAGTATTTGCCAGAAAAAAAAAACAAACAAAAAACCAACCCACAAAAAAATCCCCAACTGCTCCAAGACAAAATATAAAGCTTGCTCTTTGTTTTGTTTGTTTGGTTTCGGTTTGGATTTTGTTTTTAGAAAAGCAGAATGAAGCTTACAGAGTTTGAGTTTGTTTCAGTTTTTCAAATAAACAGTGTTTCATCTATCAAAACAGACTGAGTTTGCTAAACAAACAGCAGTTGCAGTTGTTTCATTGCCCAGGAATCTTTCTGCTTCAGTTCAAGTCAGGCTGCTTATAGAGAAGCTTTGCACCACCAATGAATGGAAAGTGGACTGCTGCTGATGCATCAGTGTAAGATAAAGCATACTAGGAATAATTAAAAAAAAAAAGCTTCCCATCATAAGTTAATTATTACCAAGGGCTTTACTGTATTATCACAAATAAGAGCAGTTTGTTGCATTTTGTATATTGAGTTTTCTGTTTATTAGAAGTTTGATAGCAGTGAGTCACATTAATGATGCACACTACTAGCATCTCTTTACTTCAGATCTCCCAGGAAGGTTTTTATAGTAAGGAATTGGCAGAATGGCTTTTGATATATGTTGTTTTAGAGATGCAGATACCTACATTTCTCTAACCTGACGTTTAAACAAATACAAATTAGATAGCAAGATGTGCAAGTACCACAGCAATTTTATCAGGTTAAAGAAAACCATGCTGCCATCTACCTCAGCTTCTCTGCGCATGTCGTGCTTTATTCTGCAATTTTTTACCTCATGGCCTGTATAATCAAAAGACAACTAAAGTTCTCCAAGCATGAAACAAGAAGCAAAGTTGGCCGAATAAAGCCACTCACTTCTTTGTGCTTATACTTCTGATCAATTTTTATTTGGGATTGAATGAAAGCAAGCCTTCTAACAAGGCTCCTCGGTGTTGAGGAGGCTCTTATTACTCACACAGCAGCTAAGGCCAAGAATATCCCGTGCTGTATTAACAGGAGCAGAGATAGTAAATCAAAGAAAATTGGTGCATGTTAAACCACTAAGTCTAGTTTTTTACCCTTAAGGACAGTGCAGCAGTGGAGCAGGTTAGCCAGAGAGGTTGTGCAGTCTCCAATCCTGGAAACTTTCCAAGACATGACTGGATAGAGCCCTGAGCAACCTGGTCTGACCCCATAGCTACCCTGGCTTTGAGTAGGCTACCAGGAGTAAAACAGTAGTCCAGTCACCTAGTTTAGTTGGACGCTGGTACCTGTGCCTCCCACAACCACTCTTACCCCACCTTGCCCACCCTGCTTTCTGTAACCCAATGCAACAGCACTTTTGACCTCCACCAGCTGTGAAGTTTCTTGGGTTACACCAAGCTAAAGAAAAAAGGTTACGCTTACATCATGCTGTTAATGAGGCCATGCAAAATAGTGTCCATATGGTAAAACTATTGGTTTTCTCTTCAACCTTCAAATAAATAGCTACTGGTTTTGTAATATTTTTTTCATAACTGAACTCCACCTGTATGGGCTTGTTGTTAGAGCTGGTCCTTTCCACAGTGATGGAGTGGACATGTCCTAAAGCAAGATGGCAGTATAGAAAAGCTAAAACTAGCCTTGAAATTAAGTCTCTGATTTTGAAACTGTATCATTTACTACAGTGGAAGCACTACTAATTAATGGAATTTACTGAATTAACTACATGATATTAAGACAAATTGTTTTCTTTTCTGATAATGACAACAACAACAACAAAAAAGCACTGTTTAAATTACCTGAAAGAGCATTCAGGATTCAAGCAGCAAAAACTCCAAAGACTGAGGATAGCTCAGTTCAGCCTGTTTTCTTGAATTCTGTTTTCTCAAATTTTGTTTTCTCATTCAAAAGACAGAAGCAAGAGCTGCTTCTGCTGGAAAACTTCAGCACTGAGAAATACACAATAAAGTTATTCACGATAATCCTGATAGAAGTTGTCTTTAGAAAAAATCAGAGTAAATTAAACTGAATGGAGATTATAGAAATAAAATAATTAAACACTCCTGTTCAGTGGTACTTGTTAAACAGTGTGAGTAGAGACTACTTGCTGTGACAGTGAAAAAATTTGCATGCTCAAATGCTTTTGCAGATTACACTTTCAGGCAATTCAATCTAAGCAGATCTGTTAAATGCATTAGAATTTCGAAGAACATTACAGTACCTTGTACCTTGCTTCTGTGAGTTCAATCAGTAGTTCAAATATAGGATTTAAGTTTAGTGCAATACATATTCAACTAAGAAAAGGCTTTTATGAGGCAGGATTAATACCTTAGTAAAAATTTGATATGGAAATGCATGAAACATGTAGGGGTATCGTCTGAGGTCAGTGGTAATGGCTGGGTGCCAGCTAAAATTAGATGCTAAACATGATGAAATAATGTAAAATTTACATAGCTTTTACACGGAGATGATTAAATTAGTAAGCAAATAATAGCAAGGTAGATAGAAATTTGTCCTTCAAGGACTACAAACATTTTCTTCCTTTTTTCTCCTGAAAATATATTGACAGCATCATCACTGGAAAAACTGTGATAATGAGGAAAACCCAATTACAACAGAATATGCAAGTTAGTAAATCCTGAATCAGATACCTTACTGAAAATAACTTCTAAAGTAATGTTTGAGAACAAAACAGTTAAAAACTCAGTTAATCTGTTCTTAATGTTCTGGCAGCCTAAGCATAGCGGTGCGAAATAAAGCACCATTTTAGGTCATTCACTCTTTTTAGGCCTGAATAAAAAGGAAAAGAACTCCAAATAATCCTAAACAGTCCCATATGAAGTGTGACCACATACTGTGAGTTACACTTCACAGAAGCCAGCACCACTGAAGTACAAAATGATTCTCCTTTGACTTGCAAACCTGCATCCCTGTTTGTGAGGCAGAATGAAAGACACTGAAAGAAAGGGACTCCTAAAGAAAGGAATCTCATGAAGCACATCCCCAGTCTCTTGCTGAGCTGCCATCCTCATTAGGATTGTGTGTTCCTGTGTGTAACTACAGACTTCCTGATGAACAACATCCGCTCCGGAGTCATGACCTTTTGCAGGCAAAACAGGAATCAGCTACTCAGAAGGCCATAATTTCACCTGTAACCTCATTAGATGCACAGCAGAACAATGCTGACACTGACATTAATTTCTGTGAAAAAATTTAAATTATTCGAATGAAACTAAATCTGTCCTAAAAGCTTGCCAAATCCATGCTGGAAAAGAATTTGACTCTCATTTTAAACAAGGTTCAGAATTGCTAGGAAGTAGAGAATACTCAAGTATGTAGTTACAGATGGACTTAAGGTGTACCAGTGCTGCAGCTGGCACTTCAAAACTGCTCCTGAAAGCTGGCACAAACATGTAGAGAAGCTCACTATCTGAGGACCTCCACAGTGTGGTAGCCAGTGCCTGCACAGCAATGTGCTTGCACTAAGTAAGTTACACTTGGAAGTCATCACACAGGAACAAACATAATTCCCTAAAACTGTCGTGTCGTCTCCCTCCCCCTCTTCCCCCTTGGAAGATAATTACAGGCCATAAATACAACAGAAGTTTTACTCCTTCAACTGTTGCTGGAGCTTTTTAAGGGGATTCAATTCCATCCCTTTCCTCTCACAGGGATTCTGTTTGCATATCAAATTATCATTAACACCCTACCCCAAAATCAAGGAACTTCAGAGACCATCTGTGACCATTTTTTAGCTCCTTTTCTGAGTGTATCTCTTCTTCCTAAATTCTGTGAGACTCACTGAATGGAGAAGTGAGGAGGTAGACCTATCAGATTACTCCACCAAATGCACAAACAAGAATACAAAACAATTCCTTGTCTGAACTCATTCCATTTCAGTCAATACCCCCAGCAAAAAATGGATAAAACTGAACAGTTCACAGAAAAACGTACTGTCCTTTCAGTGTCACTCTTCAATAGAGGATTCTCCAAGTGAGATGAGTTTACAGCCTGCAGTAGGGACTCTAAAAAACAGACCTCTCATTAAGAGAGGCAATCAACACATTACATGACCACAGTCACAGCCTGCATGCCAATCCCAGCCTCGGCCTGTGTGGAAAGTGCAGGGCTTTCTTAGCTTTCCTGGTGAGTAATTTATAGCTCTGCAACAGAGACGCTGAATCAGCAGCAACTACAGCCTCTAAAGGTTAAACAAAAATGTTTCCATTTACTGCTGTTTGCTTCTACCCAATAGGAACCACAAAAAACCGAGTCAAGTAGTTTCAGGCACATGGAAAATGTTGCTGTCAAGAGAGAATGCAGGCTAGCATGACAGAAACAAGCTGCTTATGATCAAGGACAGCAAGTAAGCAGCTAGTGAGATGCATTCTCCTAGACTACCACCACGGTTTCTCTCTTTTAAGGCTCCGGAGGTCAGTGCCCTCAAACTGAGTATTTCCAATCGTATTTAATCTCATTTGACAGTTCACTGCCCCTCTCCCAGCACCTGCGCTGGAAGCATCCCCTGTGTCTGTTCTGGAAAGGTGGGAGGAGCAGTTTGCCCCTCTCCCAGCACCTGCGCTGGAAGCATCCCCTGTGTCTGTTCTGGAAAGGTGGGAGGAGCAGTTTGCCCCTCGTTAGGTGAACGATTGTCTGAACAAATCAGATGTTTGCGTTCCGACCGAGACTGCTCAGTTATCAGATCGAGAGGAAAAGATGTTTTTTAAACTAGCCACTACTTCGTCGTCTGAGGGAGATTTCAATTGCCGTGATTTTCCCTTCTTATTCCCCTGTATTCCCCCAAGGAGGAGAATATAACAGCTCCTACCCAGTCCTGGATGTAACATGTAAACCAGAGCCGGGATCCCCACCAGAAGGGAAGAGAAAGACGTTTTGGATTTTACTGGGAATAAATACAGCAGGACAGTTTTGTGACTCTCCATAAAGTTGAGGGATTGCATTTTCCCTTATTTCATTAATCTTTCGGTGGCCGACGTCAGTCAAGGTGTAGTCTATTCCGTAAAGTCAGGATGTCCAACTCCCCACTGCGTTTCTCCAGAAGAAAACTCATTTGAACTGCTGGGATAAAGAGTAGCACGAAGATCTGTGGGATCACAGTGTCTACTGACGATGATCGACAGCCAGAAAAGCTCCTTGAGACACAGCAGTGAGGAGGACTTCTTAGTGCTGAAGGCTTTAAAAACAGTGTGCAACAGGAACAGGAGCATGGCAAGTATAATTCTACACTGAAACGTGAGTTAACAAAAGTAGTGCTGCAGTGCTGCATGCCCATTGCTTCTCACTTACCGTCCAGCGAACAAGTGGTTGTAGCTTAAAAAGGAAAAAACTCCACATGGTTAGTTGATTTTTCTCACGAGTCTGAAAATGGTCTCAACGCTTTTCACGTGCCATGACCAAGGGTAAAGATGCTGCAGGCCAAGTGATTCCCATCACTGACACCTGGTGCCCCCAGATAGCTGTGAAAATTCGTCAAACACTGCTGGAGTTTGCAGACACTGATAGTGCTACCTGCTGCCAGAAATGCTCCCTAAGAACCACTTAGGAGATTGCTTTGATCCCAACATCCCGGCCTGTAGTGATAAATCACAAGAAACCTAAGTGGCTTGAATTCCTCATTATTGCAAACAACAACATGAGACCAGGTGGATTAAAAAAAAAGCAGTCAAATCTCTCTATATGTAAAATAAAGACAGAAAATATAATACCAATAGTGTCATTTTTAAATATTGTCAATTCCTTAAAAACAACAAAAAAAACCCAAACAAAACAAACTAAACAAATAAAACCCACAACCAAAAATAAACAAAGAAATCTTTGTCCCTTGCATTTTAGTTGTCTAACTTGTCACTTGCTTTTCTAGACCAAAATATGTTTAAGGAATGGGAGAAAAGTCTTCCAGAACAAAAAACAGTCATTATGATGACTGATGGAAGAAAAAGCACAGAATACATCAATTTTTAACCTAAACAGTGACCTAAATAAAGACACTCCATTTGCAATTTTGTTCCAGTTAAGCTTCCACGAAAATGTTGCTTCAACATTTATTGTCTGAAAAAGTGAAATTCACAAAGAGAAGCTGCTTCAAAGGCATTTGATTAAAGAAACTGGGAGAACTCTAACTTGTTAGAAACCCCACTGTGTGTTGCTGCAGCAAGAGACAAGATGATAGAGGAAATTATCTAATTCATTTACCAACATAATTTACATTAGGATTCAACCGGCCATGCTATGCACCAGAATAGAATGGAGGTAAAAAACAAAGGAGGCAAAGACTCTCTAAATCACTCCCAGGAGACTGGCAAGTAATATATTAATACTCACCAGTGATATAAAACTTAACCATAGTAAGAGAGAACCGTTCCCAGCACACCTGGAGATATTATTGCTTTTTAAATGGAGACTAGTAAGTAAAACATGGTTCTTCCTTACAATACCTCACCTGCATTAGGAGTTAAAAGATCAGCAGGCTACTTGTTGTAAGGGAAGATGAACTCATGCTGGAGCATGTTACCAATTGAGTAAAGTTATTGAAGTGCCAAAGAAATCAGACTTCATGAAGAGATCAATTTTCTAGTCAGGAAAGGGAGTGGCTATTCTATACAAATAGTTGGGAAAGAAGGATGAAGACCAGAAATAGGGGGGGAGGGAACCAACAAAAAACTATGTGATTTAAGATAAAGCCGGTGCGAGAAGAATCATAAAAAGGTTGAGCTGGCCAAGGCCAACACGAGCTAGACATCAGAAATGTTCCTGTTAAAAGTTTTGAAACAGAACATTAAGAATTCCTTGTCTTTCCAAAGTTGACATATTTCCTGTTTTGTGAAAGAATTCAAGACTGCACTTTCACTAGAAGAACTGCTAGTTAGCTTCAACAAAAAGCTTTTGTGATCTAATTATATCCAGTTCAGCCTGAGGTAAAATGTATTTCTAATTTAAACCATACTTCATCCCTGAACAGAGAGAATTGCAGAGCTACGCTCCTGGGAAAATAACAATAAACCTCTCAAATAATGTCAGCTATGAAAATCCCTACTAACCTCTGGAAATCCAACTGAAAAGGGATTTGTTTGTACTTCACCATGTACCTCGTAATTACTAAGGACCTGAACAGCTGTACATCTTCACTTCAGCATTGTCTACATGGCCTCTGTTAGCAGCATTCCTGGTTTGGCTGCTAATGCGGATCACATGAAAATGTTAAATCTGATGTCTGAGGTGACACGAAGCAAGGACTACACTGCTCAGTTATCACTTACCTGCATTAATGCTCGGTAATTAGAACTTGGTACCTCCTATAATCACCTTCAACAGAGAGCAACCCTAATTAACCCAAGTCAAAACCACACAGAAAACTGCAAGAACTACAAAGTGCCACAGTATTGTCTCCTCCCACAGCCTTCCGGGGTGCTCTGCAGGATGAACTGACACAAGCCCCCCAGGACAAAGGTAAAACAGACTCAAGGATTAATGATCCCAGCATACCGAAGTCTGCTCCCCCTCCAGGAACTGCAAGCATTAAAGGGATTTACTGACCAAAACCAATGCCTCGGGTAAAAACCAAGGAGCTGTGAGGCAGCAGTCAGTACCTTGGAGTAGAATTTCGATCTGCTCTGCCTGTGAACCACAGTTATCGTGCCAGCTGATGTATTCTGCAATCACTAACATTTCAGAGGACTTTCCATGGCAGCCTTGCATTAAGAGCACTTCATAAGCCAGCAACTGTGCTTCTACATAAAAGGCTAAGCCTTTGATTGCAGCCTCATTAGACTGCAGAGGTCACTAGCACAATTAATTGCAGGTAGCAGAAGGAAATGATGGCTGAATACCAGCCCGTACAACCTAGTTAAAAATACTCAAAAAATTTCCCTCAAGGTTGTTCTGTTGTTGTTGTTACTACTGCCAGATCTGATAGTGTGTTCTCTGTGTATCCCATGAAAGCTAACAAATTCAATTTAAATGATGGGGGAAACAAGATAGTGCTGCAGTATGTCATCTTCTGAAAAATTCTCCAAGTCTAACTTTTTCATGTGAATAATTACATACTTAAGGCAGCAGCCTGAATGTGTCTGAGCCCAAAGAAAAGATTTAAGATTGCTTTATAGTTTTCTTGTTTTGTTTTGTTTTTCAGTATTTCCAGAGGAATTAAGATTAAAGCAGCTGCTGACTTCAGAATATCATGTCTGCATTAGACAGCAAAGTGCCTTCCCTCCTGGGCAGCCATCACCCCACCCATGGTAGTGCATCCCCTCCACCTTTACCTTCTCCTGTGGCAGTACAGTCTGTAGCTCTTTCTCAGATGAATTCTTAGTGCAGTGTCAATCCAAAACATTCAGTCCCAGTGTTTCTTTCTATGCATCATCCTTTGTCTAAAAATGTTCATGATGAATGAAAACTAATCTAGTCTTCCACTGGTTATGAATGCACCTTCTAGTTCACGGCATTATCGGTCTCTGGATGCGTTACATCCAGTCATCTCCTCCTCCAGGAAACATCTCCCAGAATAAAACACCAAAACCAACCAGCACACCTGCTTCCTAGGACATTTAGCCTAAATATTAAGTGTCTACACAGCAATGACTCATCCCATCATCACTGACTTGACACCAAACCAGTCTACCAGCAGCTGAAACCCAGTTTGTCCCAGCATCCGTACTGAAGGGGAAGCTGTGCCTCTGGAGAAAGCTGTGGTGGTGGTGCCCTGCTTGCTCCCTGCTTTTCCACCAGCCCGGCTGCAGGATTTTTGCCTGACAGGATTTACACGGATGCAGCTAATCACAAAACGCCACAGGCAGAAGTTACCTGCTGTGAGAGAGTGGTTTGGTATTTCCAGCTGGTAAAGCCTCTGATGGCAGCTCAGGCTACCCTGCTTGAATCAACCAGCAGCTCTGCAAAACAGAGAGGATCTCACCATTGGGATCACGCAGGCAGGCAGCGAAGGAGGTGAGAAATAGTCAAGGTGAAAACAAAAAAATTCAGTAGCACTGGGGGGCTCCAGCACTGGCTATGTGCTGCTGCCCCTGTGGTCAGCCCTGCCCCAGCTCTCCCCTCCCATCCCTGCTGCTCCAGGATGGGGCACTCTCCCTCCGGAAAAATCCCACTCTGGGCTGGAGGAACCTGCCTCTACTTTGCACTAAAATTTCACAGACAAAAGACCCCCTCCCCTCCCCATTCTGGGTGTTCCTCCTCTAGGATCAGGGCTCTCGAAGCCCTGTCTCAGATTACGCTTTGATGAAGCGAAACCCTGGCAGAGCACAGGAGACATCGCTGCAAAGGCACACAGGCTGCTACGTGCATTGCTACGCACGGCTTTTAAACGTTAGTTGCACAGTTCGTTCCTATTCTGCAAAGCTACACAGTGCAACTTCTCATCTACTCTGGAAAATTCTTGACGGACAAGCTCAGATCACTGCTCACTTTGGAACCTGCTGCTCACAGAGCAATTTTGTGTCCAATTCAGTGCGTTCTTCAGGGAATTTGTGTAGGTTCTTAAACTGCAGGTTGCATTTGAATAATCTTTTTTTTCAAACTACTTTAATTGAAGAAAAGGCCTAAAGTAGATTAATTTGCCCTAATAAATACTTAATAAAACCTCCTTAATAAAGTTAAACTTTAACTGTGAAGTATCAGAATAAATTAATTGTTCAGAATATCTGCACAGCCATCTATCAATCCTTCCTAAGCTCCTGCTACCCAAAGGTCACGCTATACAACTTCAGCTTTTGTCCATAGATCACAATTATCATACATTGTATTACTCCCACAAGTCCCCTTTTGTGCTGTCCATCACTACATGCCCAAATCACACAACTGAAAATGCTGACTGCACATTCCTTGCAAGCATATTACTGGATCCCATGGATAATCAGAGGATTTATACATGTGCAGCCACCCATACATGTCCCAGTACTAAAGGTCATCTATTTTTCCTCTCCACAGTATAAACAATAACCCCACCTTACAAAAAGAGAGGTCATCAGCTTGATTTCAGAAAGACGCTAAGGCAGGAAATCAGGTTCAATACTGGTAAGCAGCTAATCCTCATTTTCATCTGCTTAGTCACATTAGAATCATAGAATAGTCAGGGTTGGAAACTACCTTAAGATCATCTAGCTCTAACCTCCCTGCCAAGAGCAGGGATCCCTCACACTAAACCATGTCATGCAAGGCTCTGTCCAACCTGGCCTTGAACACCGCCAGGGATGGAGCATTCACAACTTCCTTGGGCAACCCATTCCAGTGCCTCACCACCCTCACTGTGAAGAACTTCTTCCTTATATCTAACCTGAACTTCCCCTGTTTAAGTTTTAACTCTTTACCCCTATAGAAAACCCACTACCCCTATAGAATAAATTATGTAAGATAAATTATACATGGCTTGCTTGTATCAGAGGAGGTACTTGAAAAGTATAAGCTTTTCTCTGTAAACAAATGTTTTAAGAATACTCCCAAGTGGCATTTGGAAACCCTTGCCCAAGATTTTACAACTTGTAACACAAATGTTCTAATAGTCACATTCAATGTAATGCACTTAATAGAAGTACTTAATTTTCCTGAGTAGTACTTTGATAAAACAAGGCATCAGGAGACAAAGCCGAAAAGTCTCTTATGGGAGACCTAGACTAACTGTTGTGAAAAAGATAAGGAGTATTTCCAGATGTTTAAGACAACTTGCAAGATTCTCTCAATTCCCATTAGAGCTAAACTGAAAGTGTAACAACCCACCTCCCTAACCCACATGTACATTATACTTAAGTGAAAATTGCTTACTTCTCTTTTAACTTTCCCTCTGCATACATGCAATGGACTGTTCTACAGTAAATCAGGTTGGTCTGTGAGACAACTGGTTTTTTTGAGACCAGCACTGCAAAGCGCTTTTACTCCCAACTGCTTCTTTCTATGACATGACATATGGCAGCAATTTCTGCCTTTTTATGTAGATCTGCGGGCTGCCATCTAGCCCTGCTAAAAAGGGACCAAAAGAAGAATGAAGGTGGTTGTTCTCCAGCTGTTTCTGCCCCTTGCATGACAAAACAGGAATGTAACTTGCTGACCCTGTGTCACAAAGACCAAAAAGAATTAAGCAATATTTAATTCTTAAATAAATGGGTTGAGCAGGGGGAAAAACCTGCTCACACTGAAATAAACGCTTCTGTATACCACCAAAAAGGTTGGCAAGCAAATTGCAGCATGCAACAAATTTACATAGCACCACTATTCAGCTGTAATTTTAGAGAGAAGGATAAAGAGAACGGAACCAATACTGGGCTAGATATGACAGCTTGAAGGATCACTGAATCACACCTGAAAAGATACTGGTTCTTACATATACTGTAGGGTACTTGACCTGAATCCTCACACAAGTTAGAATCCACTTGTTAGAGAGAACAACAGTTTAAAAGACAGCAGGATACAAGGAGTCAAAAGCAGCATACAACTGCAGTGGCACAAGGGATCAAGTATCTAGAAATTCAAAAGCAATGTTCCTAACCACAGGTAAAACACTACAAAACATATGACTTCAGGCAATATTTGGTGTGTTCTAAAACTTTGAATTTATACCCTGCATCATGATGCCATGGATTATATAGCAGATTAATTAAAGAGGAATTATTTTTTTTTTTGCTTAAAAGTAATGCATTTTGCTATTAGAGCTTTCTACTGTAACTACTTTTGTGCAATACATCTAATGAGACCCAGTTTGCAGGAACATAGGTTTGGTAGGGAAACACTGGCAGCTTTGATAGCTGAGTGGGAGTATTCATTATTTATGCCATTTTTATTGTAACACTACATGGCAATATACAAGTCCCGGCTGAACTTCTGCCGGAACCATTTCTGCTTTCTGGAAAATATTAGCCTAAGTGTACTGACTGTGCTACAGACACATTTCATAATCTATTGCTGGCCATTAGCCAGTCACTCAAAATTAATTATTTTATATTTTATATATTTAAATATAAACTGCACTGAACAAATGCATTCAAGTTAAGAACCTGACCTGGATAAACAAAGATTATACAGAAGCAAGAGAAAAAACAGGTTTTGTGCACATTCCTGATAAAATTATTAGTGGAAGTTGTGTTACGTAAGTCCAAACAGATACTCACACAGTACATTACTCAGCAGAAACAGGGACTAAAAGACATTTATCTCTCTTGAAGCAGTTAAACATTGAAAAAAATGTGACATTGAAGGACTAGCTTTCATAATATTAAATTCTGAAACAACTCAACTGTGAACACCGGATCTGCGCAAACCCATGGGCACCAGACACAGAATTCCAACTTCTCCATTATATGCTCTAGGGCACCCCAGGCTGAGCCAGAGGACACCAGATAAATCAAGCAATGGCTGGGAAGTGATACTGCAACAGTGCCCCGTGCTATGGGCACAAGCATCAAGCACTAGGTGAGTCAAGAAAACATTACATGTCTTCATCATGGTAGAACATGCAGCAGTGCTGGAAGCAGCTCCATTTACCCTGTATGCAAACCTCAACACTTCAGAAAACTTTAGTAAAAATTCACTGTTGGTCTATCTGCCACTGTTCCTATGTAGAACTGAAACTATGGACTCCTGCCTTTTCATTAACAGACCAAAAGCAAAGGGGCCTCAAGAGAGGCAGCTTTATTCTAGACCATTTTTCATGCAGATGTATCACTTGGAACCTTCTTCCTAGCCTTATTCACAGACACACACTAATATGAATATCACTTTCAAAGGGGTTAACTCAGTAATTCCTCCATACTAGACAAAATACAAAAAGGGGAGGGAAATAATATATAAACTGAGATCAGATTCTGTTTATTGGCCTGCTGCAAGCAGTGTTTTCTCTACAGAACAAGGCAGTCTGAGATTTACTTTCTATAGAGCATCTATGATGATTTTAAAACTACAAATTGGATGTTGAGGTGTTAAGAGTAAGGCCCATCTTAGGCTCACTTTTTACTAGCCTTTTGTCAGCAACTGCTACATAATGAAGTGTTAAGCCCATGAAGTGGGACATGAAATGCAAAAAACCATTGTTCGTGAATTAAAACTGACAGAAGATTGCTTCTCCAGCCCTCTTAAATTTACTCTATTTACTTCAGAATTAGTTACATTTCTGGGAATACTGCCAGGAAGCTTTAGTTAATATACAGCATGAATGCTGGACATATACAGAACCTTATGCTGTTTGGTAAAGCAACTTCAACAGGTTGTAGAGGTGCCTGTTCCTCAGATTATTTGTGCTTCAGGAGACTGGTCAAAGTCTGTGTAGGTTCTAAAACTTTTCCTTGTTTTCCCTCCCTCCCCCCCCTTTATTCTTTACCCTTTTAATTTCCTTTCCAACATAAATGTATACTGTACATAACATGTGAAACACTATTCTATCAAATCAATATAAAGATGATTCATTCTAACAAATTCTTTTTTTATACTATAAAAATCTCTATCATTAGTAACTGTGTCAGAAGACCATTCACTGAACCATAAGATGAGGCTTGCTTGTGGTGAAAACGGCTTTCAGCTCAGCAATTTAAAGTAAAAACATCCATCAAAACATTTCAACACATGCCTAAAAAGATGTTATCTTGAATTCTGGAATTATTTTCTTGTATGTTCGTATGTACTCCTGAAATTCATAAACAAACCTTTCATTTAAATAAATGGAGCTCAACATCAAAAATTAAACATGCTGTCAACAACATGTACAAAGGTGAAAAAAATTTGATTACAAAAGTATTTGTTAACACCATCTGTACACCACAGATAATGCCTAAGATAAATTTAATCACCATCCTCATTCAATCATTGATGTTATATTTTCATTCATAAAGCATGCATTTTCTGTGTACTTTTCTGCCATAATTAGTATTTTATAGTACTTCCTACTTGAGTGTGAACAGTTATTACACAGTGACTCAGTTGAGATGAATAAGGGGGAAAGCTTGTGTGTTATTTTAATGAAAAGATACTTTCTTGTCTAGCTCCAAAAGAGCCAAGAAAGGTAAGTGATAAAAGCACCAGCTTAGACTCTTGAACATAAATTCAGGCATTTTAATGTGTATCTCAGTAAAGCTACACGTGTTTCCATGTAGGTTATTCATACATATTATGGCACTTGAACTCTCCTAACAGGTATTTAGTTACCTAGGATATCTAAGCTAAAAAAGAAAGGTCTGCTAAAATTAACCATTTCTGTAAGAAAACCATTAATTTTCCTGGAAGTTGCATCAAAATACAATAGTTCATATTTCACATTATTTGAGTAAGTTGCCTTTGACAATGATGTCACATTAACCTAGATCTCTAGTGATTTGTGAATACAAAGGCAGGCAATCTTACACACTTTCAACAAACCAAGTTGTGTGCTGCTCCTTAGTAACTATAATATGGAGTATTGATACTTGTGTATCCATTCTTTGTTGGACTAAAGTCTCTGAAGTAATTACACAAACTAAGAAAGAAGCCCAAATTTAACTGAAGGTGGCTTACAATGGTAGCTTTTTCTCCATGTAAGGCATTATTCTGACATCTACTGGCCTGGTATCCAACCATACATTTTAATACACTGCATTTGTTATTAAAAACGAGCATATATATTAATCCAAAGATAAGAACAATTAAAGAAACACAAACAACATACATTTAAAACAGGCCCATGTATTTTCATATAAATCTCACAACCCTGCCAGTATTTTGGTAGGTTTCTATTGCTTTCTTAACTTATCTGAACCACCGTATGAGGCTTTAACGCAAGCAGCTTTGGGGAAGAAAGTTACATTTAGAAGGGAAAAGAAAGTTGTGACAAGTAAAAAAAAAATAAAATCCAAGCAGCTCTTAAAAAAAACCCAAACACTTCACTTGCAAAATGAAGCAGCTATTTTGTGATTCGTATTTGAATTTAAAAAGACTAATTAGACCAAAATAAAAACCTAAAAATGGCAATTCTATAAATAACAAAAATTTTGATTTTACTAGACTTTAATGAAAAACATTTGGTAATTAAATACTTGCTACTATTCATTTTGTTGATGAACTTTATTAGGGTTAAAACTGTAACAAAGTTCATCCTAAAACATTTTGCAATGCAAAATTATTTTCACTCGAGGAGTGTCTCAAATTGAGTGCTAAGAATTACAAGCAGTCTTCAGAAGCAGACACTCACATTCATAAAACTTTATACATCTTTTGGAACTAAGATATTTATACTACTAAAATCAAACATGCATCACTTCCCATACATTCTGGTATCATGATTTATATTACATTATGTAACACCATTCTTCTAAACAGCAGCAGTTTTATCATACGTTTGCTCCATTTTCTTTGGATTTCTGATCTTTATCTTCACTCTTCACAATATCCTTTAAAAGAGAAAAGGAAAAGGATATTATAAAGCAATATTTCTCATGTGAACTATAAAAGCAGCATGAGGCAAAGACAGTGTTTGGTGTCAACTTTAAATGCTATGTGAACTGGTATCTTACTCAGTTTATTTATAACCAATTCATATTTCCAGTATCTTCCTGAAAAATGGAGGTAGTGGAAATTAAATGTGACCTAAGCACTTCTGAAGAGAAGCACAAAAAACATTCCCAGAAACCTCACTTTGTAGTCTAAAGATTTGGGGGCTGCTGGGCCTTTTTTTTTTTTTTTTGGTTGTTTCTTTATTTGAAGAGCAACTGAAACCAGTGTTTTGCAAAATCCACTGAATTAGGAAATTAGGATTATAACTTACTGTAACAACTCTCGCAAAGTATTTATACTGGCCAAAGCCACCTGAAAACATGAGGCTTCAAAGACATTCTCATCTCAAAAATACCAGACAGAATGAGCAATGTATTTAATTGAGCTAAGAGCAAGGCAAAAGAGGGTTATGCAGTGCCTTCGTCTGTGGGTTCTGGTGGAGTAGCAGGTCTACAGCATGTAATGAAGCACAGGACTGCACAGTGATACTGACGACAGATGTTTGCATGATTACTACCATTTTAATAAGCTACAGCGATTTACAGGATAAACTGAGAGTAGATTTAGATACAGGGCACTGGCACAGGTTGCCCAGAGAAGCTATGGTTGCCCCAGCCCTGGCAGTGTTCAAGGCCAGGTCAGACAGGGCTTTGGACAACCGGCTCTAGTGGAAGGTGTCCCTGCCCATGGCAGGGGAATGGAGCTAGATATTATTTAAGGTCCCTTCCAATCCAAACAAGCCTATGATGCATCACTCATATCCTCCCAGAGGAAAAAAAGTTCTAACATTTTTTTTGTGTATGTATGTAGGGTGTTTTGTTGTTTTTTAGAGCATTTGTGGATGCTGTATTTTCTTTTCACAATAAATGTAGAAAGAAGTAGAAGCAAAGCTCCCTTATAGTACCAGTTTACCACTCAGTAGTCTTCACAACTTACTTCTATTCAGGCTTACTTAATACCCCCCTTACCAGCATTCCTAGGGAATATGCAAGTATCTTTCTGCACAAGGACAGAAATGCTTTGGAGCATTATGTGGTTTGCTTAAAACTAGTTTTACTGAAATACCTCCATATGAATTGAAATACTTAAGTTCCACCTTGAAAAACTACTCCTAACTGATCTAACAGAAGAGCAGATTTGGACTGCTGGGGATGGACAAGATCAAGACAGGAAAACAGTAAGATGGTTTGATATTTTCATTAATATCTATAGTATTTTTAGAAGCATTTAAGTAAAGATGTGCTTTCAAGCTTAGAAAGAATACCCTTTATTTATCTTTAAATAAACAGCATTGCATTGAGCATCTTTATATATATATA
>NW_009925692.1:28295-33266 GCF_000696875.1 Nestor notabilis | reverse complement strand
CATGATTTTTCAAATATGATGAACGGTGGCTTAACAGCTTCATTCACCAGCTCCTTCAGGATGGATTTCATCAGGTCCCATGGACTTGTGCACATTCAGGTTCTTAAGGTGTTCTCGAACCTGATCCTCTCCTACAGTGGGCCTAAGGTCTTCATTCTCACAGTCCCTACATCTGCCTTCCAAGACTTGGGTGGTGTGGTGTGAGCATTTGCTAGTGAAGACTGAGGCAAAGAAGTCATTATGAACCTCAGCCTTCTCCAAATCCAGGGTAGCCAGTTGTCCCAATAGCTTCTGGAGAGGGCCCACATTGCCCCTAGTCTGTCTTTTATTTGCTGCGTACCTATAGAAGCCTTTCCTGTTATCTTTCACATATCGTGGTACTTTGATAATGTACAAAACCCCCACTTTCATTTCAGTGTCTAACTGGTGCATTTTTCTCATAAAAGAACAAAATCATACTTGGAAACTGAAAAGTCCATTTCTGCACACAGAAAGCAATAGGACTTCCCACCAGTTTTAAGTGGAATGGAGGATTCTTTAAAGCTAGAGGGAAAACTTTACAGTCTAATATTTTAATGGGTTTTATCAATTCATGTTTTATGAAATCTGATCATCTTGTTCTATGTTTTTAACTTTATAGGTAAACTCCTTTAATTTGAACTTTGGAATCAGCAAGGATATAGTCAATTTTATTGGTTTCTCAATTTTAAAAAGCTTGTAAAGATTATATTTGAACCTGCAATTGAAAATGATCATTTACTTTTTTCCTTCTATCTAAAACAAATTCAAGAATGTTATCATTAATATATAAAATTTTACAGAGAAGAGATAGTTGAAAACATACGAAATGTAGCACTTGTAGACAACTGGTATCCTCTCCTTAAGACTTATCTGGCAAAGTATCAGAACTGAATGTTATAAAATGCTATTTTATTTATGAATCTGTTAGGAATCTTGACTCCTATAACTGATCTAATAAGAAAAAAGAACAATTAAAATACAGAATGTTATTTACTGCTGGTGAAAAGATTAACATCAATAAAATGGGAAGAACTGTAGGAAAATATACATATGTACGATCAAAATTCATTAAAAATAAAATCAATTTCCTTCAATCCTAATTATCTTCACTATGTCTCTTACCTCTGGCAGATTTTCACAGTGTTGGAAGCTATAACGATACTTTTTCACTTCTTCAGAGGGGTGATAAATCTGAAATCAACAACTGTTAGTATGATTGGTAGTTTGCTGGAAGAAAATGCTTTTTGTGCAGCATCTTGTCCAAGATTCAATTAGGCTTCAAACCAAAGCATTCCAGTCAGACAGTTCTCATGGATTTTCAGTAATGAGCAAGATGCAACTGGTGAGGGAATATTTACCAGTGTCTCTAAGGGTCTTGAACTTCATGTTCCTTTGCATAGTTGATTTACTGATCTCAATTATTACAGTTGGGATTAACAGTAGATGTCTGCTTTGCCCATATATAGTACATGCAACATATGTCAGGGCACGGCTTGAAGCAGTAAGCTCTGCTTTTCCCACTTGATTACTTGTGTCACGTTAAGACAGATGAAAGATGAACAAACTCTCCTTCAAGTATTCATAATGACAGGACATGATCTGAAGAGGTAATTGTTCTAGCTCCAATGATTTCAGGCCTTAGGGAGTATGAATGCGTGTATAGACACAAAAACTAGAGACCAAGGGCAAAGATGGATCCTTCATCTCCCATGGTGTGAAAATTAACCTTGGGGACATTTCTGGAAGATATGGCTTGAGTTAACAATAATGAAGAAAGAGTAACAAAAGTCCATGAATCTTTCTATGACTAACTGTGAATTTATCGTCATTCTCCAAGACTTGACATTGAAATAAATGTAATCAAAGAACATTTTATTTTCAACTAATATTCAATAGTTCACCTTATTTGGACAAGCCCATTCTGTCATTTGATTTTAGGGTGATATCCTAAATGAGAAAATTAAACAAAAAATCACAAGTCGTATTTTTGTCGGTGTGGTGCTGAGCATTTCCAGAGACCCTTCTGGAACTTACTTCCTTCTGTTAACAATCAGGAGCCAGTGTCTGTCCTAGATGACTAATTTTCTGGCCAGGTAATATGTGATTATATATCCTTCTTTATATGGGTCATAGTCTTCTTAAATGATGGTTGCATATTTCTGTGAAGAAAATTTACACAGAAATGAGCAAAACAATTGCAGTTCCTACATCCAAGGGAGAAAAAGGCAGGTTGCTAGAAAAAAGCATGAAAAAGAAGGATTAAACCTGTAAAGCTTTACTTCTGTTATCCATATTCACATACCAATAGCCAAAAATTCTTCATCAGTTAATCTCTTGACATTTAATTTATCTACTTGCACTCTATGAAATGTGTTGCTATTGAGAGCTCTGCAAAAATCATTGCTATTAACCATTAGTTAAAAAAAAATGCTATTCAAAAATCTTATCATAAGATTGAAAATTTATGTTGTACAAGTCTGTGGCAACAGAAAGTGAATATTAGCTATTTTTTCTTTTCTTTTCTTTGGCTAGTACTTTATGTTCTCTTTAAATGCCTAAAGTGTCTAAAGCACTGTATTAAAAGAACAGCTGTTTTATAAAGTATTGAACTTGTGATCTTACAGCTTTGACAAGTATTACATTGAGAATATTTGTTTATATAAGACTGTAAAATGCAAATTTTCAAATGTATAACAGCTTATCTTCTAGTAGAAAGGTCAGCCCAGCTGAAAAGGCTTCAGGAAAGAGTAAGTGATGTAAGGAAAACTGATTTACATCCACTAAGAGGCTTTAAACTTTGCATATTGATTGTATAAAAGTAATGAACCATGGTGTAAAATAAGAGTAATTCAGTTTAAGAGAGGAGACCTGTTTTAGATTTACATGAAGATTAAAATCCAGTATGTATCTTTCAACCTATGAATACCGCCATTACAAGTTCCCTTCTAATTCTCTGTTAAATGACTGTGTTTCAAATGCATGAGTTTTTATTTTAACATGCAAAAAGCATGGTCATTTCATGCATCGTAAGTCTGGCATGTGACTGAATGCCTTGGTTAATCAGAGCTTAGTTATTTTATGTTCTAGCTTATTGTGTTTGGTCTTGGAGAAATGTTCAACTCATAGGATTTTAAGAGAAAAAAATGCATTGAAATTTTTGTGAAGACACCTGTTTATGTTTTTCTCTTTTTCTTCATAGAGGAGAAAAACCTATATGTTTTGAAGGCATGTGCTTTGTCATATATGGAGCTCATCTGAAAGAGAAAGAACCTTTTATGTCCAGGAGAGCGGAGGGAAGAGAAAGACTGAGACTCCCAAAGGTCTGCAGCTTCCCTCTGCTCTCAGGAAGCAGGAGACCTCTCAGAGCCCGGTATAGTCAAAGCACATGTGGAAATCACCAACACCCTGTATCAAGGACGCAAGATTAGCTCCACAATGTAATTTTCCCCTGTGTGCTAAACATTGGTGAGAAAAAGGGGAGCTAAAAGCCATAGCACACTTCATCTCTGGCTTTACATCCTGTACAAACATTTCATTCTGCCTGTATTTTGGCTCTATTAAATAAACAAATCTGTACTGCAGAAATGTTAATTAAGTTATTTTTAATGCTTTTAGTGGGCTTCACATGGGAGACACTGGATTTGTATTGATTTACACCAGCTGATGAGCTGGCACAGTGTGTATTCTCTGCAGCTTTTATGAGATAACTAATGAATAATTCAAAATTGCAGTGCTTTGTGTGGTGATTGTGCCTCACAGAGAGAATGACTGCTATCACTGTGCTGAGAGATGTTTCAAAGGATCTTTACTTTGATTGCAAAGTTTTGAAATGATCCTTGGAAAGAATCCAAACTAAACCAAAGTACGGCAACTTCTGGTCAGATTCCCACCCAGTTCCAGTATTTCAGATCTAAAAGCTTTCAACATTTTTATGTATCAAGGCAATTAGTAT
Organism: Nestor notabilis; assembly: GCF_000696875.1. Classification (NCBI taxonomy): domain Eukaryota; kingdom Metazoa; phylum Chordata; class Aves; order Psittaciformes; family Psittacidae; genus Nestor; species Nestor notabilis. The sequence continues at coordinate 29,293 of NW_009925692.1, read as the reverse complement.
TCCCTCATCAGGTCTTGAAGATGACATATGTAATGTCATCAACATCAGGCATCCTCCTCTTCTCAGTTGCTGCTTTTCTCTTTAACTTTTCCAGTACAGGCAGCAAGCCACGTGCTGAACTCTATTTGGGATAGTAAAAGCCTTACCTTGTCTAGATGACTTGTTCCCTCATTTTCCTAGCGGGATGAATGAAGAATTTTGGACAGAGCACATCCCTGGCCTTAGGCTGACCCCACCAAGGGACCAGCTGTAAGACAGCTCCACTATAGCTATCAGCAGATTTTGATACACCACTGAGAATCCCCAGAATTCTGTCTTCACCCACAGAATTCATGCTCTGGCATAAGTAATTTCTGACAGCAATTGTAATGCAAGTGTAACGATGGCGAGAGATGCCAGTTTGACAGATCTGGAGACCTGCAGCCTGTGAGCCTCATTCTTCTTTTTCATGAGGACACAAAGCAGGAATTTGATCCCATCCCTATCTGCAACATCTGCATACACAGACTTCTCCCCAGGCTGGAGAGATCTGCTCAGAAGCCAGCCAGATAGTTTTCAAGCAGGGTAAATATAGCTTTTGGAGGAAGTTTTCCTGTGTGTGGAAGCCAAGATTGCCTCTTTACAACTGGTTTCCACAGTTCAAACACCAGTTTTCTCTGTTACATAAATTATTTTACTAGAACTCTTTAATATCCAGTAATATTTTATTAAGTGAATCATACAGCTGACAGAAGGTTTTTGTGCTAAAGAAGCATACAGCTGTAAGGTTGAAGGGAATATCAAGGGGTGATGTTTTCTGAAGCTCTCCCTTCTGGATTCTTTCTGTTATCCCTCCAAAACTGGGTATGGGATTTAAGATGTGGCCTTGTCAATTCTGAAAAAGGGCTAAATAAATACTCAACTTCTTTATGGAACTGTCTTCTTAGTATAGTCCAGAACGAGGATTGATTCTTCTGCAAAACACCACGTTTGACTCATCATGAGTTTGAGATCTGCAG
>NW_009925692.1:0-28264 GCF_000696875.1 Nestor notabilis | reverse complement strand
TCCCGCCGTACCTATCGCCCAGCCACAAATATTCTCCACTTTGTATCTGCATTTCAGTTCTTCCAAATTGGAAATTATCTCACCTTAAAAAAGCCACTCAAAAGCTAAAAATTTGTCTATGCAGTTCTCTGGGCTTCATCCAGTTGTGATGCAGAGACACAGATGTCTCTAGAGGCCAATTCACCCCAACTGTCCGAGATGCCTGGATTTCACATAAACTATTGCAACTTGTCTTTCAAGAATTTCATCCTGTTTGGACTATTTCCTCTCCCAAGATCACACCGAATTCTGAGCTTTTAGCCCAAGTGCTTGCCAAACTTTTCACCTAAGTGTCATACCTGTAGGAGATAAAGATCCTATTTATAGCCTACTATTAACATAGTACTGACTATACTATCAACTATAGCTATCTATACTACCTTATTGATAGGTATGTTTAGGGTAGGGTTTCCAATTAGTTTTATAAGAACTTATGGGTGTTTTACCTAAATTCTACTTCCCTAGTTTGTTTATAAGAAGTAGAGTCTGTGTCAGGATATCTTGCAGGGACTATTTCTGCAATCCCTATATCCAGGAGGCTGGCAGTCATATCTGAAAAGGAATTTTGGTGGGCTTGTGTGTTGGGTGGGTCTAACACTGAAAAAATTGGTCCATGGTGGACCATCCCCAATTACCTGGAGTGGGTGTGCATGGCGGGGAGCCAGTGAGGCCACTCCTCCTGGCGCAGGCTGGCCCCCTGCGTCAGGACGAATGTGCACGGGATAAGGAAGCCAGCAGGGCCACTCCTCGGGATGCAGGCTGACCCCCTGCGTCAGGATTGCTTGACACTTTTTGGGATATAAAAGGCCTGGGGTTCAAGAAAGATCGGAGAAGAGAAGAAGGAGACGAGGGAGACGGATCCAACTATCTTTTGTGGCTGACATTACCTCTGCGGGGACTCCTGAAAAGTAGTGCCTGCCACTCCGTTTGCTCTCAATATACCTCAGAGCTGGCCTCCTGGTCACTGAACAAATGTGTAGGTTGGTAAGAATCTGTGCCTGATCTGTTCTTTGGTAGCCTTTAGGTCTCTCTCTTTCTGGCTTGGGATATCTCCGGAATTTATATCTGTTTTAGATCTTGCAATAAACTTTCTAGTAGTTTGGGGTGTATATGTGTGGCTTACGTTCCTTCTCCACTCGGAATCCTTCCATCCCTGGAACAGCTCGATATGGTTTCTTTTTGATACATCTACAGAATTCTCCTTTTAAATTTTTCTCTTAACTATTTTCTCTTTATCTTTTAATTACTTTAAATAATGACTGACAATTAGGCTCCCTGGCCTAAATCCTGCTTTTAAAGTGTGGTGGGATGGGCTTTTCTGAGATTCATAGTCATCCATGAATCCTCGAAAATAATCACAACTGGTTCAGGTTGCTCTAGCTAAGTTCTTAGCAGTGAACTTGTTATGCAACATCTTCCATTCTTTAAACATATTTTTCCCCTATCTGATCTCTCAATCAAAAAAACTCAACCAAATGTAAGCAATTGATTAAGTATGTGTTTAATGCTGTCATAATTAACAAGCATTGGGAACAGCGGAAAAACTAACAGTCTTCTGTGGAATTTTCTTCTTGCTAAGTGGTGAATCTCTGTCTTCCTCTGATTTCTAATGTGTAGCTGGATTTTGTTCTTGTTTCCTGTATATTCTTGTACATTTTCTAGTTTTATTCATGTGTTTTTTGTTCCCATCCTTAGTTGATTTTCCTGGAACTCAGTTTTTATGATTCCTTTTCAATTGACAACAAGTCCAATAAAGTCACTGGTCTACAACAGTGATCTTGCTTTTTGAATGCTGCAGAAGTGTGCTATCAGGAAGTATTCACCTCTTCATTCTTATTAAATATTTATAGTATGTTGAGGTGTTGACATCCCCTTTTTTTGTTGCCCTTCTTTTCACCAAGAAACACAGGAGACACTCAGATCTGTTTCTTGCCTTCTCCTGGTTTTCAGAGTAAATATATTTGCTTGTTCTTTGAGTTCAAAAGAATTTAGCTCATTTTTAGCTTTTCCCCCCACACCCCCAAGTTTCTGTACCAGTGTTCAGATCCTGCAATTTAGAATACTGTTTCTTGTGATGCGTCTTTGATGTCATTTTAGGCTGCTTTATTCTTCTCAAGGAGCATCCTGCAAACACAGAACACTCCTGGGACCAACCTTTACTTTCTTTAGGAACTACTCAGTCCACTATACAAGAAACACAGAGCTGCCACTTCACCCAGGAAGCAGACAATGTATATCTCTCTTTTTATAAACTCTTTTGCCTACCTTTTTGCTGATCCACATCTTTCCCCTCCTCTATCCCACTACACATAGCAGGTACTCAGTGCTAGTAATTTCTTTACTCTAGAGCTAGTTGCTTTGTGCCTATAGCACTAACTAGGACAAATTTAAAACTGAATGTACAATTTTATAAGCACTACAGAAACTTGAGGATATAAAAGATTATAAAACTTACTCTTCTGGATTTGTTTCAGTAATAGTAGGGGATGTTCCACTGCTAATTTTCCTTCCATAACTTTCATTCTGGTTTCTATCCTCGTGTCCAGAAGATACAAAATGTTCACTTTTTATCCACAATATTTAAAGAAACCAAAACAAATATCAAATCCTACTGTGGAATACTGTATGCTTTGTAAAACCTTTTTTTTTTGCCTGTTGCTAAGGATAGAGGATGCGCAGTTGCGAACAGTTGTAAAATAAGTTACTTTTACATACACATTTCTGCAGAAATAAATCAGTCACTAGAGAATCATTCTCTTGGAAACCAAACAGTACGGGTGAGTAAAGAGGTTTGGGAGTAGAGATAATCAGCCATGTCTACATCTGCACAGCAAGGACCAATAATAGTCTATCCCAGAGCATTGCATAATACAACAAAAGTCTCCCCCTTAACCTTGAATCTGTCTTTGAGCAAAGTCCATATTCAGTTCTTTGCTTCCAAACACACAAGCATTAGCTTATGAAAAAAAAAGAAAAAAGATTAAGCTGAGTCCATCTGACCCTTTCTTGCTTCCCATCCGTTCAAAGTTATTTTTTAAAGAAGTTCAGCATGTTACAGAAAACTCATATGCAAAAGAAATCTGGATGTGAACAGATAAGGGATGCAGCATGATCTTTGCTGCCATTTAATCTTCCATTGTGCTTCCCATGAGACCAGAGTTCAGCTACAGCCCCATAATTAAATAATGAATTATGAAATACCTCCTGCCTCTGCTGGAATACTCCCTCTCTCCTCTAGGCTACTCCTGTGAATATTGGTCAGACAGCACTGAATATCCATGAGGAACTTTGTCAGCATTTCTAACACTGGAACTCAGATTTTATTTTCTGTGGTGCTAAACAATTTGTTTGCTGGCTATTTATGAGTCTCTTGTCCTGTTCTTCATTCCATCTTTGTGCCTTTTTCCAGGGACGCAAAGGGAATGGAGACTGGGGAGCTTCTTAGACTAGCAAACCGTTTGCTAGCTGCCATGGTTGATGTCATCGATTTCCAACTCTCCTGTCTTCACAGAATGTTTCCACAGAGCTGAAGGAGGCTAGAGTTGTCTTATGCTCTTGTTATGGCAAGTTGGGTAGACCATTACACAGTCAACTATTCCTTCTGATGCAGAGCAGATGTTAGGGCTGTTTTATTTCTTGCCTGATTAAAATATTTTTGTAGGACCAAAGGACCAAGGGCGTAGCTTCTAGTACACCCACTCATATCACATTCTGTGCTGGACCCAGAGATCTTGTCCTACCTCTCTAAAGGGATTTCTACATTTATGCCAGAGGACAGCAACTCTCTTTTGCACTGAGCAGCTTTGACCTCTACTAAACCCAAATAAAGCCAGGCTGTAAATGAGAAATATCTCAGAAGAAAATTAAAGCTTTTGTTTTGTTTTGTTTTTTATTATGGCTATTATCATAATAGCCTTCTTTACTATAGTAAAAAAGAAGGCAACATCACTGGGATTTTCCTCGTATATAGAGTGAATTAACAAAACAAGGTAAATATACTGACCTGCAGTGAATACAATGATGACATGTCATGGAAAATTATCAAGCTCCAGAGGTTCAGTCTGTTTCAGTTCTTAACACTAAATGCAGCTTTGAGGTCCAGAAGATGTAATATCCTGTTTGTATGTATCCAGTAGGTTACAGGGATTTAGGATAATTGTTCATATATAGGATATGACATCCTTTAGGTGGATCATACAGATATGCCTATGTATTTAAAACCTCTTTCTTGACTTAAGAGAAGAAGATTGCTTTGTCTGTGGTTTCCAAAAAACAGCAGTCCAGGACGTTAAAACACAACAGAGAGAACAGAGCCCTGAAAGCCACTGAATTATTGAATGTTTTTGCTATGCCTGGTAGAGTAAGTAACACTTGCTTAATTTTCCTGCTAGAAAAAAATATTAACCTGCTTTGAAATAATTCAGAGAGCCACAAAAGTTTAAAATCGAGGCTGCTTCATTTAGTACTATTTTTATTTGATTGAACTTTATTTTAACTACAAACTCTGAATTTTTAAAAATAAATAAGATGACCTAAATCCTTTTTTTTTCTTTTCTTTTCTCAAACATACTTCTTTCTTTGCCAAATCACATATAACAGCTGCAGACTTTATAACATTATATAAATGTTCAGACTGGCTATAAAAGATTAAATATAAAATTCCAGTGCATAGAACAACTGGTATAAAGAAGAACAAAACTGAATTTACTAAAGGCTGTTCATTTAATCTACCTTTGTTAATTGAAACCTTCATCAGGGAACAGAAAGAATCTGTTCTCCTTGCAAGGTGCTGTGGTGGTGGTAGTACTTCTGGATAAAAAGTACAATGAGAGCAGAATTCCCTCCGGAGGTATCTGGCTTGAGAAGAAGACAAAACTATAATTTTACTTTAGCTCATGGCTCCCCCTTAAGTAGGTTGGGAGTTAGGGAATTCTGTAAGAAAAGAAAACCTGGAGAACATTCACTGTTTTTTTCCAGCTCTGCAGTCCCACTGGACTCAGCTCTGTGCCAACATCATAACAGATAAGACAGTGGAAAGAGAGAGCCAAGAGTGAATTAGCTCACAGCTTGGGGATAGTGCACTAAAGAAGATACATTCTGCCCTTTTTGCATCTATGCTACGTTTAACAGCACATGATCTATTTTCAAGATAGTTTCCTTCTGGAAGTTGTTCTCGCAGCCTGGTCTGGGGAGGTGTTAAATGCATTGAACTTCCACTGACGTCAGCAGGGGCTGAGCACATGGCACCTGAAAGGGGGCCCACTGCCCTCCCCAATTGCTGTCCCAGCCACTCCAATGACATCTAGACAATTGCTTTACAACCAGCGTACCTGCCTCTAAATGTTGGTGCTTTTTGCTTATGGTTGCAAACACTTCTGTATCCCAGTTGCTGACTCCCACAAATGTTATTTATCTGTGGCTCCAGCAAATGTGTCTCCCGTTTAAATCCAGACAGTCTACCACCTGTGGCATTTAAAAGCAGTTGCTGAGCCTGCTGGAGTCTCCCATGGACTAGCTATTGCATGTGCCATCTGTGCTGTCCACCTCGTAGAGCAAGGGGATGAAATGGACATTTTATGTTGTTGTACCAAGTGCTAAAGTAACTGAAGGACAATGACATTCATTTTGAATGCTTCCTTCATGCCTTGCTGCCCGCTCTCTCTTCAGCATTGTCATGTTCCTTCTTTCTGCTCTGTGCCTAATCCATGTACTCAGAGCTTGAAGCCCTAAGGTGTGAGAAACCGTAAAAGAGTACATAGGATTGTTAACACCTGTTGGGAAGGTGAAAACCACTTCCTTCATGAGAAGGTCCAGATCGGCAGAGATGCCTCCAAAGGAAAGGAACAAGTGAAAATTTTACTGGCTAGCCAAGGCCTTATTTACATTTCTTTAACATAACAATCTGAATTTTTTTTGTTCTAGTATGATTTTATTGATAGTACATCTGAATGTAACTTTTCAAATGCCTGGGCAAAAGACCCTGCAGCAGAGTGAGGGACGCTCAGAAAAGACACAGAGCAGGAGGATGAGGGGAGGGAAAAAGGCACAGGAGGATGCTCCCTTTAGTGGAGAGGAGGGAGTGTGCCTCTGTGCTACAGGCTCCAGCTGCATTGCCCAGGTGCTGCCAAAGTGTCAGAGAGGAGGTGATATGAGGCTCAGCCCAGAGGAGTCCTGTTCAGGAGCTGAGGCATGAACCTCCATATCCAAACAGTACAGGGGAACTTTTATTCTCTGGTGAAACTATTGCCATCTGTTCTTACTCCCAACTGATCATGTTGAGCTACACCCTTGTCTGAAAAGCTGCTAAACCCTCAGCAGCCCAGTAATGGCAGGAAGTGGAGCTGCTCTGTTTTCTTGGTCCTTGCTTGTGTCTCCTGTCTGGTGATTTCAGCTAGGCTTAGTAGTAAAAGTCGTGGAAACTGCATGTCCCTGAATGCCTCCAAGCTTGGACACTGAGCTGGAAGTGGCAAAACAAGGAAGGTATAATCATGACTTCCTCAGTAGCCAGTCCTAGCTACAGTAGAAGGAAAGGTTCAGAGCTGTTACCACAGCATTCTGAAAGATGAGAGTTTTTTCAACTGTTAATTATTCAGCTTTTCCAAGCTAGTGTTATGCTTTGGCCTGTTCCTCCAAGAAAGTCCTGTTTGTTTAAAAATATTGCTTACCAGTGGGAAAGCATTGCTTTTTCTCAAGTATCCAGATGGTGCAGCTTAGATCATGTCAACCAGATGCAGAGATTCCAGGACTAGCAAAGACCTGAACAGTGAATCCACATGTTCCAGCCCATTGGCTGAATGGGGACTTATAAGCTGGAGTCTGGAAATAGTTTAATCATGTTCACTTGGGGCTGCATTTGAGCTATTTAATCTCTCAGCTGGACCTGCCTTGCTTGGGCACAGTACTGTGCAAGTGGGAGTATGCTGCACCTGGAGCAGAAATAGGTTTTGTCTGATCAGGTTGTGTGTTTCTTCACTGCCCACCTGCCCACTCTATGATTCTGACATGAATCATAGGATCATAGAATGGTTTGGGTACGAAAGGACCTTAAGATTATCTAGTTCCAACCCCCCTGACATGGGCAGGGATGCCTCACACTAGACCATGTCACCCAAGGCCCCATCCAACCTTCTATCTGGGCTTCTTTTGTAGTTAATGGAAGGAAACTGGCACTTGTGATTCATCAATGCATGTAGCTGTTTGCATTAGGATAAGATTAGTTGTGTTCTAGAAGTATTTGCTCAGGTTAATTCAAAGCCTATTGCCTAATTCTATATCCTTTGCCTTTACTGGGACTCTTAATTTCTGGCTAACAATTCCTTCATCTCCCTCACTATTGCATAACCTCCTGAAGGTATCTTGTTCAAATTCCACCTGCTCTTCAGACCTCTACAGTCTACCCATAGCCCATTGTTCATTCTTACTTTTCCATTTTTCTCTGCACTTAACTCTTCATATAACTTCTCTGCTAACTTCTGCACCGCAGGCTCCTTTCTAGACACATCTATGGACTACCCTGATTCAGGACATCTGACTAAAATCCAGAGCCCTCCCTGCCCTCTTCTGCTCTTCAAACACTCCATTCTTCATAGCTCTTTCCTTGGGGAACTATTGAACATCATCTGAACTGTTTTTTAACTCTGTTCAACTTTTTGTTGTTGATAGCCTGCCTTGATGTATGCTCCTCCATGTCTTCTATCACCCTCCTCTTGGTTGCCTTCCACCTTTGTAGCTCTTGTTCTCTCCTCTCCTCACTTCTCTTGAAACTTCTCAGGAGGCACTGTCAAATTATTACCTTCCCCTTGTTCTTTTCCTTTCTCATTTGGAGATGTAATTTTACCTCAGAGATGTAGCGAAACACTATTTTTAGAGCTTTCAAAGTTGTCTCTATGTTGAGATTCCATGCTGTGTGATTCCATTTGTCATTTCATTTACCACTACTGTCTTAGTCAGGGGATTGGCTGTCACCTGAGCACAACTTGCTGTCTCAAACTTCACTTCATTGCCACTGACAGCAATTCCCATCCCTTTCTGCCACTAAGGTCTACATTTCTACTTCTTCCTCCACAACATTTGCCAAATCTACTCCCCGATTTGTGTATTAGCAGTGCACTACGTTAATGATATATACTAGCTGTCAAGATGAAATGTGTCAGTTAACTGGTGATATAGAAAACATAATATATGGAAAGACAATAGTAGCCAAATGGAGCAACACAGATCCCAAAAATTTTCTATGATACCTATGGAGGGAAACAGCTTGGCCAGTGCTGAGTGCAACTGCACAAAAAGATGTGATTTGTTAATTAACTTACATCTCTATGACATGTTCCTAGTTTTACAGAGTTAGACCCTACACTATGCTGCTTATGTCGTAGACTTGGATGTCCACACCAATATTTATACTGAATGTGTCATTGAAACAGATTCTGAATTTCAGCTGGAGTTTGGGAGTCTGTAATTTTTCAAGGATTTTTCATATGAACCTGCTGACAACTTTAGCTGTTATTCTTCTTCAGCATCCCTCTGTATAAAACACGTGGAATTTCTCGGGGTGATATGCATCACATACCTCTCTCTGCTTTAAGATTGAAGTCTGTGACAGGCAGTACACATGTTTCTTAAATTAATGGCCAAAGAATCCGTATCCAATTCACAGTGTGAAGCCCAGAAGCATATACGTCTAAAATAGTGGTTTTTTGCTAAAAAAAAAACCCAAAAAAAACCCACCCAAGAATTTTATGTTCCAAAGTTACTCCAACCTTGGATAAAACTCAATGTTTTTTCCAGTAATTTCTTTTGTCCCTTTATTTATTTATTTATGCTTTTTTCCTTCCTGTGCTCTTGTGTCTCTCCAGAAATCAGGTCAATGATTCTTGCTCATTCAAAAAAAGTGAGCAATCTCTTATGCTGGCATATGATGACCAAGTGGGCACATTTCACTTGAACTCAGGTCAGTTTTGAATGTAATATGTTTGTATTATTATCAACAGCTTATTCAGATTGTTTGAAAGTGGGAGGGTGAAGAGGAAAAGGGTTTCATGACCTTCAAATAGATCCCAATATATTCATACTCTATCACCCTTTGTAGCCCCTAGCTGCACAATAACATGTCCTGCAACAGCATCTGGTGGAAAATGAAATTTCCAAACACCTTAGAACATAAAATAAGTTATGTTCAGGTTCCTGATTTGAACAAAGATTCAAGGAGCTCTTATTTTATCTGAACTTTTTTCACCCAGCCTTAAAATAACACTGGATTTTGTTTTGCTTGAGAAGGAAAAAATTCTTAGCATGTGTGTGACTCAGAAGAAAACCTATTTGTTTTCTGCAATAAGTAAATGATGAATCATTGGTGGTTTGCCACATTTATTTCACTGCACATGAGATGTGTTGTGCAGTTAAATTTAGTCTTACTACCTCAAGGCCTGATTTTGCAGCCCTTGCTTGCACTGGTGCCTGCGGAGAAGCCTTCTGCAGAGATGTCTGACTGAAGTACTAGGGAGCCAAAGCCAGCAGGTTCATTCCTGTGCCATAGGGCAAGGATGCTGAATTTGTCCCTCCAGGAACAGCAACTTTCAATTAACAGCACAATCCTACAGCTTCAAGAAAGTCCTGGCTGGAAAAAAGAGTATATTTCAGAAACGAATAAGCTAACATCCTGTTGCTCCTCCCGAAGGGAGAGCAGACCGAGAACAAATAGATTGAGAAAGCCTATACATTTCAGGACACAGTAATCCATTTATAATTAGCTGGTCTCAGTGAGGCTCTCCAGCCATTCTTCCATGCAGTAACTGCACAGGGCTACCCTTGATCACTGTAAGCCATCTATTCCTCCTTCTGGGGTCACACCTGTGGCTGTTAACTTTAGATGCTTCCATTCATTTTAAGAAAGCCTGTTTAAAGTGCTTGTACTTTGATATACTGTAGGAAACAGGCCTATATTGGCAAAAGATGGACCAGATGACCTCATAGTCCCTTTCTATCCCAGATTCCTGTAATTTCTTTTGTGTATTTTCCTGTTAACCCTGCCAGTGCCCAACTGTATGATACAAATAGCAGCTCACAAAACAGTCAGTAATGCAGGCTTGACACTTACTTAGAGTACAGCAGAAAATCTCAGAGCCATTTCTTTCCTAACTAATAAAGAGTAGTCTGTCTGAAAAAAAAAAACCAAACCAACAAACAAACCAATTGTATTTTGATATACTGGGAGATATTAAAAGCTCCCAGTAGGCAGGAATTCTGGCATGCAGATTTGGTGAATAACTCATACTGTACTCAGGCAATGGACACATGAAGTTGGATGAACAAAGAATCAAACCATGTTGTGAATCATACCTTGAAATGAAACTCAGGGCATTCAGGAGAACGCTATTTTTCACAATTTATACTTCCTTGGTTACTAATGAGGCTCAAACCATCGAAAGAATAGTTTTGATAGTTCTGATGCTATATTTGCTTAGAAAGGAAACTTCATCAGAAATGTTCTTGTAGACAGGTCAGGGTCAGAATCCATGCTGTGGGGCGTTTAACCTAATGAAATTGATGACTTTTGGATTCAGCCATTATGTCAGTAATAAGAATGATGAAGCTGATGAAGGACAAACTGAGTAGAACATTTTTTCAAGCATACTGATAAATGGAAAAGAGATTTTATAGTGTTAAAACAATGATAATAAAGAGGATGAAATTCACTGGTATCTGGTTGCTAATCATTATGCCATATGCTAGTGAACCTTCAGAGTTTATTTGCTTCAAAATGTTTTACCTGGATAAACGTATTTAAAGGTTTAATGTATAAGATTTAGTGCCCTACAAATCTTCACAGCAGCTGACAGCTTCCTTGCTGTTCGAAGAGATGAGCTTGGAAGATGGAAAATAAAGGTCTCCGTAGGGAGAGCAGATGGGGTGAGAATGACGAGGGAAAGGGGTTTATCATGAGATGATTTGAGCTGAGATTTAGAGTGAAAATTACCAAACAAGATAGGGACTTACAGATGTCACTTCTACAAAGCAGGACAATCAATAAGGACTTAAACACCAGGTTCGAGCAAGGAAAAAGAAAAACTGATGGCTTGGCTATAGAAAAGTGCTCTGGAATTTAACTTGCTTTACCACAGATAGATACAAATGTAGTTCATTTGAAAAGTGTGTGAGGGGCTGGATGGGAGGAGGTAAGGAAATGCAATGCTCTGAGAACCCTGAAAAAGTATGAGTGTAAGCTCTGTGTCTTTCGGAAAAACTCGTAAGAGAAGCTGAAACACAAAACACTGCTCAGACCACATTCTGATCTTTCCTTAGGGCTGTATTTTGGGCTCAGAGAACATCTTCATATATGCTAGCAATCAAGTAGTCACAGCTACAGCCCTGGTTTTTGTCATGGTTAATCTCCTCCCTTACCCCCAGCTCTAGGCCTATAGTGAAGTCATTATGCTAAAACTCTGACATGCCAAGAACTTCCATAGCAACTGAACATGATGTCCTAAACACAAGATTAGGCACTAAAGCAGAGCCTGCATAAAAGAGGAAATCAAGTTGTGAGGGCGAAGGCTGTCATCTAGACACACACGACACACCTGCCTGCCCGCCCTGCTCCAGTGAGGGAAGAGCAAAGCCACGGTAGTAAAAGCCGGTGAGCTGAGAGCCAAGCTGGTGATTCAGTTTGTGGCACTCCAGGGAGGCATTGCTGGAGCCCTGTTATCCTTCACCACTGAAGGCAATTCTTGTCTGGCTTCCTTCTGCCAAAGTGCTGCATACTTGATCTGTCTGTGCTATCCCTCAGTAGGGTAGGCTTGAGCACTGACAAAAACAGCACCATAGCTAAGCAGAACTATAATGCTTCCTATACTCAATGCACTTCAGCCAAATTCATGCTTCACTGTAATCTAAGATGGTCATACAGTAATTCAGAGCCCCTTGAACTCACATTCCCATATGCAGTTAGATTTCCTGAAGATAAAACCCTGTTGACATGGGAAAGTTTTACCTGTTATACAGACAAAGTTAAGCTGGTGTAACCACACCCTGAATATCTTTGAGCTTGTGGAGTCTCTTTTGAGTGTAAAAGTAACCTTTTCAGTTTAGCCTATGCCTCTTCTTAGGCTAAACCTGAAAAATTCATTGTATTAAAGGAGTACCCCTAATCTCTGAGCATAAACACCTTTATGGAGCTGGTAAAGTTAGGAGCCCAGCTGCCCTGGAAAGACTCTGGTGGCACATGGGTGCATCTGGAAGGTGACTGAGAGTTTCAAAGTTTTGTGCATAACCACTGTTGCCAAACTAGACTGCTCTATATTTATCACCATTGTTTACTACAGATTGCTTTTTTCATCAGCTATGTAATTAGTTTCTCTAACCTAATTTAAACAGAAAATAGTTGGCATATCAAAATAGCTAGTCCACCTTTTCTAACTTGAACCAGCTAAATGTTAGTATCAGCATGGTCTTAGCTGGTTTCGAAGGGTTTTTGTAGTCACAGGGGGAGTCCTTATATCCCCAGAGGACAATCAATGCTGATGTGAGAGTAGATATTCTTAGGGGGAGCTGAAGGCCTATTCTTGACATAAAGGGTCCCTCTCTGGTATTATGTTTTTTCACAGGGATGGGAGGTCAACTACTGAAAGAATAAAATCTGCCAGAATTTTTAAAATATGGACAAAAATATGTTTTCTCTTCTGGCTGAACTCTTGGAAATCCTTGATGGGTTTTGGCTAAGGAGTTTTGAAAGAATATTTTGTTAAAGGCAGCTCAAAATTCAGTCTGAAGCAGCTTAAGTGGTTAAAGTTTAAAAATTTTCTGAGCTACTGAAAATATTTATGGTGGAGAAATTGCTGGACAAACTTAATGATAGTTGGTACTATTGATGGTTGATAATGTAAATTCTTTGAGTTGGATAGAAGTGATTTCTGTCATTTATAGACGTGGATACTCTTATTGTGCAGTTGCAGCTCTAACCAGCCTGGAATCCCCGAGTTTCTGGCCTCTGTCATACCTTGTGATACTCTTGGTAAATAGTCCACTGATTAGTGGTGTTTTTGTTGGACTTGATTTCATGGATTACTTTCTTTTTCCTGTACTACACAGGCAGCTCAGTAAGAGTCTGCAGCTTAATTAGTTTCTCTATCTTGATCAGAAATCAAGGTTAGATCTAGTTAGCCGAACTCAGACATCTAAAGTTTCCTGCATTTTATGAATCTGATGAAGTAGCTCTCCTAGAGTAACTGTGCCACTTTCTGTTGTAGTCAACAGAAAAGGACAGGTGACTTTGAAGGTTTCCAGAAAAGAGTTTGTCTAAGTGGTCAGACCCTTTCTCTCTGCAGCCCTTCAAAGACACCTGTATTTCTCCTTCTGACTGTAAAGGGAATTTAAGCACTTACTGTCACTAGGTGCCTAAAATTTAGGTGCTAAGTGAGTGCCTGAACAAAGCCAACACAATTCTGTTTCAGATTTATGGAGTTTTACACTGTATGTATGCCTTTATCCAAGCTGGCATGCTTTGAGATATTTTTATTTATAAATATCAAAAGTTTTTATGGAAACCTGCCAGGTAACACTGGTTTTGTATTTCTGATTTCCATTTCGACACAGTTCGCAAATGCTGTATCTCCTACAAGAACTAGCTCTCTTACCTCTTATTAAGTTCACTGATATAGCCTCACTGTGTCTGGTTTGCATTCTTTTTTCAGCCATCAGAAATTTACTGCCAAAAAGTAGCACACTTTAAACTGCACAAGCTACAGAAGCAACAGTAGATGATTCACTGGTTGAGCTTTAACTTGAGTACTCAGCAAGAAAATACTATGGACAAATCTTTGTGGTAAAGGCAGCAGATGCAATGTTTGCCTTTTGTGTGCAATTACTTATTGCAAATTGTAGCTTTCAAGTCTTGTTTGCACTGTAAAGAGGTGTGTCTCCACCATTGTCCATGTATGGCAAAGATGTACCATAAAATCCATGCTTTATGTTTAAACCACCCCTTTTGCCTGCCAGTGAACAGAAGCCAAGAAAAATAGTTGTGAATATTTCATAGAGCCAAATGTTTTGTGTGTAACTTTTTGTGAAATTAAACTGCTACCTAAACTGGGTAGCAAATATTAGTTCTAGCCAGCTATGGAAGAAAATCAAACTTGATTTAGTCTTTTAAGCTCACCACAACACTTTAAATGGTTCCTTCTGTCATTTGGAATGGAAAAAAACCCCCAGCATTTTAAGCTAGCATATTTATTCCAAAGCACTAAAAAATCAAAACTTATGAAAAAATAAAGAGAAGCTGTTCTCAAAATGTAAACACTCAATATACTTTTCACATGTTTTTCTATTGAGACCCAAAATGTAAGTATCTCTGGCTAATTTTGGTAATTAAATATCTCATGATACTCCTCACCTGATAGTGTCAGACGTGTATTCTGTCAGTAACCTACATGTTGAACTCTTTCTAGGGTAAGAAGATACATCTCAAACTTCATTTTGGTTCTAAATTTATCCAAGCACTAGTTATGTGTTTGGTTTTGAAGCATATAAATGGACCCATTGAAACTGATGTGCTGTGAGAGTTACACATTAGTCAAACGACCAGATCTGATTTTGACTGCGGCTGTACAAGTTGACAGAAGCTAATGGTATTGCTGACACATAACTGAGGGCAGAATTTGGCCATGGTCCTGTGCTTGTCATAACTTACCATACTAAGCTAAATGTTAAAGGTTTTGTACAAGGAACTCCATGAAGAACTCTGAAGATTAATGGGATCTGGATGCAGAAATTCCTGTGGGCTACAACTGAAAATTCATTCCTCTGTTTTGATGGCTATTCATTTTAATACAGGACTTCAATACCACGTTGTGCCGACAACTGTGGTATAGTCTGACTACTTATATTTATCACTTTGAACTTCTGGAGTTTTATGAAACTGTTATAGAAGCTAGTCATTGTGCTCCATGTGCAATTCCAAGGTACCCAGAAGCTTAAAGCTGTTGTTTACTCCTTCCCTTGAATTTTGACAAGTCCTGAGAGACATTGTTTAAGCTTCTGTAGAAAGTATCAGCAAATTTGAAAGGAAGGTAACAAAGGATAATTCTGCTTATGCATGTACAAATACAGCTCTGGCAGACAGTTAATAACATTTTCCTTTGGTAACTTACACAAAAACATAATCATGACCCATTATATTAGGAAAGGTAAGCCCCAGCTAAGTCTGTTTCTTGTATGGGATGTTTTACTAAAGAAAGAATCATGTTATCTGGGTGGGCCACTTGAATCTGTTCCAGACATTATGAGCACTAATTTGCTGTCAGAACAACCCCAAAGGCTTTCCTTCAGATTGGGCTGGCAGCAGCAAAGGTGTGGGCTGGAAATCTTAATGAAACGAAGGACATTTTTAGCTATCTTTTTTCTTCCATTTTTCACTTGTAAAACATTTCTTTTAAAATTCTGAGGTGCGTATCTCCAGCACAGGACACTCTCAGTATAAAAAAGATCTGAGTATTGCTTAGCTTGCCCTATGGAGTGGTCCACCTGAGCTGGCAGAGGGGTGATAGCAAGAAATTTGGCCTTTGATCTTTGAACTCTGTGATTGTATTTATAATTTCACTGTTGAATCAACCACGTGTGGACATTTAACACCATGTGAGCAAAGGGGAGGGAAGTATGGCAGACTGGGTATGGTGTGATTACAGCTGCTTGGAGATAGCACTGTTTTCAGTGCATATCTGTGTGTCTTGCTCCAGCTGGTTTTTCCTAGAAAGCAGGGTGCATTGAAAAGATAATACCTTTGTGTCCTTGTGGAGCAGCAACAAAGTGCTGTAGAGTGTTTCTTCTGGTCACCTCCATTTCCTACTACTGGAGGAAAAAGGAAGGAAAAAGGAGGCATTTTCAGATACAAGTCACATCCAGGTGCCTAATACAAAGCCCAGGACTGACACACTAGGAAAAAGCAAACCAGGATTTTTGCCTATGCAGCTTAGCAGAAGGAAGCTGCTCTGGTGTGTTTTGCAAACTACTGCTTTTTGTCTGCCTGCACTGTGTATCTTCATCAACACAACTGCCAAGTACTGAACTCAGGCACAGGCCAGCCTCTCCAATCTCTTACCTAGCAACTCATCTTGAATGGAAGGTGAAGTGAAAATGGGTGAAATGGAGAAGGCTCTCATCTTCCCATAAAATCCAGAGCTTGTCAATACCAGGAGAGAAGTGAAGCTGCAAAACATATTGGCAGGAGTTCAACCCAAGTGAAAAATTGGTACAGGCCTGCCAGCTGAATTGCACTTTTTAGCTTTGTGAGCCAGTTTCTGTTCTCATAGGGTGCAAATCTGGACCAGCTCCCCTGACTCCAGTGAAGTACTTCAGGATTTATAACTTCTGAGTGGAGCTGAATTTGGCCCTCTCTTCTGCAGACTGGAGTTATACTGTCACTCCAGAAACTCCAGTATTTTTAGCAGCAGTTGTCACATCTAATCAAACACAAAATTTAGCAGGATGAAGTGAGAAAAGTGCATGGTTGAGGCGATTTAAAGCCAGAATTCCAAACATTTTGTTCAATCTTTATACTAACAGATAAATAAAGAAGTTTATATATGCTTACATGTATTTAAGAGTTATTTACTGACACTTTTGTGCTGTTACCAGTATTCCACTTCTGAAATCTTTAGCAGACACCTCATATTCTTTGACTAGTTCATTTAAGAAAAAAAAACAACCAACTCACAACAAAAAAACCCCAAACCCTCAACAATTACATGTTATCTTTTAAGCAAAACATTTACAATATTAATTCAAAGACTAAGACTAACCACATTTATTTAGCAAGAGAGCAGAGACAATCTTATGTAATATATTTTCCAATGCAAATTCCGAGCCATGAATGCTCACAAGTTTTTAAAAAATACCTAGTGCCCAAGAGCTGATCATATAAATTAGTTGATAAAAGAGGTAGAAAAAGAGATGACAATAGTAATACATAAGCGGAAGCATGTGTACATGTAGGGAGGGAAATGTTCACACATTCCTTATTGTGTACAATATTCCTTATTGTCTATTTGTTACTGATTATTCACTCATCTTTATATTTTAATTCCCCATATCAAATCTTTTCAATTCATCATCAACTATAGAGATTAGCTGACAAATTTTTGCCTAGTCCAATCTGGCATGAGGCAATATCCCAGCTGGAGGTATTTCATAGAATCATAGAATAGTTAGGGTTGGAAAGGACCTTAAGATCATCTAGTTCCAACACCCCTGCCATGAGCAGGGACACCACACACTAAACTATGTTGCCCAAGGCTCTGTCCAACCTGGCCTTGAACACCACCAGCGATGGAGAATTCACAGCTTCCTTGGGCAACCTATTCCATTGCATCACCACCCTCACAGTAAAGAGCTTCTTCCTTAGATCTAACCTAAAGTTCCCCTGTTTAAGTTTGAAGCCATTCCCCCTTGTCCTACCACTACAGTCCCTAATGAAGAGTCCCTCCCCGACATCCTTATAGGCCCCCTTCAGATACTGGAAGGCTGCTATGAGGTCTCCATGCAGTCTTCTCTTCTCCAGGCTGAACAGCCCCAACTTTCTCAGCCTGTCTTCATACAGGAGGTGCTCCAGTCCTCTTATCATCCTCATGGCCCTCCTCTGGACTTGCTCCACCAGCTCCATGTCCTTTTTATGTTGAGGACACCAGAACTGGACACAATACTCCAAATGAGGTCTCATGAGAGCAGAGTAGAGGGGCAGGATCACCTCCTTCAACCTGCTAGTCACATTTCTTTTGATGCAGTCACACTTCCTTTTGATGCAGATTTCATGGAAAGAAGAGTGCATTGTCAGTTATTCAAATAATGCAAAGTTGGTAATCTTGAAGAACTAATTTTGAGGTGTCAGTATATTCTTTTTCCATGGTTTTAAGGAAAAGGATTGAGATAAAGCAGGAATTTTCAAAGAGGTGAATTAGTTGACCATCCTGACTTCTCAGTGAGCATCTTGAAAAAAACAATAAGTACAGTCTCCTGTACTCATTAATTTACTGTGGGACTATTTGGAAATTTATTTTTAAAGTTTGGTTACTGTTGTGGGACTGATTTGTGAAGAAGAAATGTTAAGTCTGTGTTGCAAAGAGTGGACAAGTGAGACTGTGATCTTGTCATCCAGCTGTTCTCTGAGAAAAAGCTCAAGTGTTGCAGTTCCTAAAGCAAAGAGGCAAATCTCTATGAAGGGAGATTCAAAGTGATAATGGTGTGGGGTTTCAAAATAATAGTTAATTCTTTAAGAACTAATTGCAGTTGGAGACACTCAGGAAGGCAAACTTCAAATTTGTGCCTATTTTTTTCTTGGAGTATTTCAAAGATCTCAAGGTTTCCAGTTACTTTTAATACATCTTTCTGAAATGGCTGTATATGTGCAGTTACAGCTTTTCTGTGCATACCACCCCCACCCTTACGTGGTCCCACTGGTATTTGTAACTGAGGTTGTACAGCCTGACTCACTCCACACATGTTAAAAGGAGTCATGCTGCTGATTTCAGTGTCTTTTCAAGAAGCCTCTAGGAACCAAACGAATTCCATCTTTTCTCCATTTCATTTTGTACTGGTGCTTGAATGGCAGAAATGTGGAACAAGACTGTCCATTTGGCTGCACATTTTCTGAGTTTAAATGAGGTGGGTGAGCATGCTTTAGCATGTGTTTGAATATCAACAATTTGCAAACAGGCAGTCTCTGTGGAAAAAAGAAAACTCATAGCTAAAGGAAAAGCTTCTGTTGTAAAATTTTACCCAATAGTTCATTTTTTTTTCTCCTTTAAACATCATGGAAAGAATAAAAGTTCACTGGCCTGAGTGGGGTGATGGACTGCTGCAGCAGTACCTTGTTTCCACTCTAAGTTTAATGGGGGAGAAAAAAGTGTGGACAAGGGTGGGTGAAACATGGCATATGTTATTAGAGAAATGCAGGATTTGAGAAAAATAACTTCCAAGAGGATGTGTTTGGCTATGTGTCAGGCTGGGGAGTATTTCTCTGCTTGAAGTGAGCCAGATCACTGTGAGAACAGGGGCTGACTTGACAGATAACAGAGCAGACAGTGCAGAAGTAGCTCTGCCATCCTTGTGCTCCTTTCCCACACCAAGCGACATGCCACCAGCAAGCTGCGGGCCATCTCAGGATGAATTCAGTGATTCAGGGTGCTGATAATGTATAGGCTGTGCTTTCCCATTCCTTCTCTTGGTACTCGTCTGGGTTTCCACTATTCATGTGCACAGATGTTTACACGAAGCACATCCACGTGTGATGTCCCATCCCATGCACCTTGCACCTCGCACCTCTCATATCATATCATCATATCACCTCTCTTACGGGCACATATAATATCATCTTTCTTAAGAGTGGCAGATCTGGCTCAAGTCCTCTCCTACCTGAAAATGCAGTTTCTTATCACAGCCCCAGCAGGCAGAGCCTTGCCATCTGCTCCTCTCATGTCTCACCTCAACATCCCAGTTTTGGTCCACCCCAGTGCCCTGGGGGTTTGTTCCCTCTTTGCCCTCTCTCCTACCTCCTCTGTTTCTCTGAAGCACACTCCTGCAGTGTCTTCAGCTATCACTTGCTAACCCAGAGCTGCCAGCACCAGTTGCCATTTTGCTAGCCTTAAAGGTACCTTTGTGAACATATACCCATGCTGCTGGATACTCCTCCTGGACCAGTAGCACTTCTAACTGTACTCTGCAGGAGGTGCCTTTTGAATCCCATCTCACTGGGATCTCCTTCCCACTGCCCAGGAAGGACACCACTTCCTTCCTGGCCCATCTTTCTACAGAATTTCTAGCAAGATCTTTGTTAATATATTGGGTAAATTATTTTCCTTCCATATTTCAAGTTGTCTTTTCCCCATATATCACTCATAGACAAGTCTGTTAGTTCTCTTTGGATGTCCTGTTATCTGAGATCAGTGTTGTACAGCATGGCCTGTAATGCATGAAATCAGAGCAAGCTGTATGCTTATGCCGTGCAGCATGGCTAATCATTCTCAAATGCTATCATCAGTTATCTTGGAGGAGTTAAAAAAAAAAAAAGACTCAAGCAGCCTGTGGCTGATTTAATCTTTAAAATCAGGAGAGACTTTGCAGTGATTAAAGAGCCATTTCCTGACTACATATTGATATGAGCTGCTTCCAAGTCAAATATAAGGGAGACTGACAGGCATTCAGTCTTGGTCTGATTGGCAGGTCCCAGCCCCATGAACAGCGATCTCTTTCCTGCTCTTGTTTAAAGTCATTCTGGGGTGGTCTGTATTTAATACATAGCCATCTCAAGTAATGGCCCTGGTATTTTCTATTGTAATTGACAAAATTGCACACTTTAATTTTAGCATCCATAAGGACAGGTGGAAAGTTTTATTCAGAAATTGAAGGCTTTGCATTGTTTTCCAATAGCTTCTAGAAGCCAGCCACTTTGGGACCAATTCTGTGTTCCAAGAAATGCCAGAAAAAAATGTGTGCTGAAGAATTTCTCCAATATTACTGTGGAACACTGAGTCCTTTTTAACATAAATCAGTAAGGCAAAAGCATTGCAAGCATGAATAACAACCTTGTTGTAGGACACTGATCTTTGAAATCTGGAAAGCACCTTTAGAAGTCCTTATTCAGCACAGTGGCTGTGGAACAGGGAGGATGCTCAGGAAAAGGGGGTTTAGTCCAATTATTTCTGCTGGACTACTGGATTGTCATGGCTTTGTGATTTTACCTCTCCAAGGATCAAGTTTCTTCATCTGTGGAACAGATTGAGAGGGGATCTTCTGCAGTGACAAGACAAGCGGTAATGGGTTTAAACTTAAACAGGGAAAGTTTAGGTTAGATATAAGGAGGAACTTCATTACTGTGAGGGAGGAGAGGCACTTGAACAGGTTGCCCAGAGAAGTGGTAAACACTTCATCCCTGGCAGTGTTCAAGGCCAGGCTGGACAGAGCCTTGGGTGACGTGGTCTAGTGTGAATTGTCCCTGCCTATGGCAGGTGGGTTGGAACTAGATGATCCTGAGGTCCTTTCCAACCCCAACCATTCTATGACTCTATGATTCTATACTGTGATCACCTTCATCAAGGATTTTGGGATCTTCTGCAAGTTATGAAAGATATCTTGCAATATATGGACCAAAGTACTGAGACACAAGTAATGAATGCCCCAGGAAACAAGACACAGTGATTCAGCATTCTCTTCCAGTTCTGCATTCCTGAGGATCTAGAAAGGTCTGTGTGAACTTAATGTTTTTATTAAGGATGGTCTGGATTATGAGTTTACAATAGATAATCATGTACAAATGGGTTTCCATTTTTAGCTTCCCCTCCCTTCAGAGGCTGCCTCACTGCACTGACATAGTTTTACCTACAACTTCAGCGTGGCTTTAAACAGAAACAGAGTACTTGCAGCTCTGGAAGACTGTGCTGAAACCTTCTCAGTTACAATTGTTCACACAGTCCTGTGCTTTCCTCAGAAATCAAGTCACTCCTACTCCCATTCCTGTATCACATATCCTTTCCCTTCAGAGATCCCAAGCCTATCCTAACAAATCACTAAATTCACAAAAATACCCAGCATACTTAGGCAAAACAGCATTAGAGATTTAGTCTGGGTTGGTTTTTTGGTTTTCCCTCCATTCTAGTCCAGATCTGATACCAGAAACAAAAAGTAATTTTGCTGTCCAGATCATCCTTTTTCAGTTATTTACGTTTTGTTTTATTGCTACCAGCTAATCAATACAAATAAAGCTAAACACTTCTCCAACCGCAAATGTCAATATTTTTTGTGTGCTTTTTTATATGAAAGATAGCTGATAGTCGTAATCCCAGGCAAACAAAAGCTTACTGCAAAAAACGAAATGTACAAGAACACGAAAGAGAAAAAGGTTGAGGGATTCAGGGAGAAAAAAAAGGCTTCAGGGAGTCATTGTGCTATTTGCAAAGCAAAATTGCCGTTTCTGTAAACGATTATTTAACTGTTGATATGAATTTAGCCTGGTGATAAAATTTTTTCCTGGCTCTGACACACATTCTCTAGTGGAAAGAAATAAATCTGGTGAGTTTGAATTATGCGCAATTGGATCATTGATTTACTCTAACTTCAGCATCGTTGGATGTCATTGCACTTTCTGAAAATTTATAGGAAATGTAAATTTATACTTTATATGAAAAAGCAACATGAAAAGTATTAAAACTGATTAAATGTGACATCCTTCAACATAATGCTAACATAAAAGGCAATTCCAAACTATGGGACACACCCCTTGAGTGCCTTGGTATTCTCACAGAGGCTGGAAAATGTGCTTTTTTCTCAGAAAAGGTCTTTTGATACAAAACAAAAAACAAAAATATGTCACAAACTATAATTCATCTGAATGTAGAACAAAACCTGAAACATACTCAGCAGACAGAGTTATATCATACAGGAAGAAGTTAATGTTGAAGTTTTTTATGTGTTTGTGGCAATATCAAATTCTGAAGCTATTACTAGGCCAAACGCAAAAGACCAACCTTTGGTTGAAGAGTATGGGTGTACGAACAGCAACGCCTGTGTATCTAGGCAGGACCAGAGAAGTGCCGAGTGTCTCTGAACTCCAGTGTGCAAGTTGGAGTCAAAGAGGCTAAATTTTTTATTAGAAGATTGGAATACTTAAATAGAACATATTGTTCACATTGAACTGGGAGAAGTAGAGCTACAGAGGTATTAGTTTACCCAGCTCAGAGCTGTGATGAACGTGAGCTTGGAGGTAAGGAGCACATTCCCAGCTTGCCTGAAGCCTGAGGCAGAAATCCCTCTGGTCCTATCCCTATCCAGTGGGACAGGACTTCTCACTGATCTTCCTTTATTTTCCTCTTTTGCATCTTAGCCATTAAGGATTTCTTCCTTGCTTGGTTTTGCAGATGTTGCTTGCCTTATGCAAGAAGATGTTGTGTTAAAAAAATTTCAGAGGAAAGTTCAGCCTGTGGCTTGTTACTGCCATTATTTATTTTGAGTGAGGTCCAAGATTATAAGGCACATGGACAATCAGTCTATGGATAAAATGATTAGGATAGGGCTGAGTCAGACCTGTTAGTCTGGCAAGAACTCAGCATTGTATATTCCAGAAAGTGAACTCCCTAGGAGTTTTTGCCTTATCAGAAGATTTTATAATTCTATATGAGACAATAGTGGATGAGAATAATCCTGTTTGAATCAAGGATGTAATTTGTATCTCCAGAAGCAAGAACTGTAGTCATAGCTACACATAATGCTTTTATTTCTATCCTATCTTATATTTATGTCCTATACTTCTCTTGCTAGAGGAGCTGAATCAACAATTCATATTTATCTAACTGTGTGAGCTTAAGAAAAAAATTTGTCACTGCTGTTCTGAATTCCTCTGCATGACAATGTGTGAAGAGATGTAACAATTTGATTTCCTTAGCTAGTTGTCTTTAAATTCTTTTCAGTTCTTGATGCTTTGACTTTCAATTCAAGAAAAGAGATAAACTCAAGTTGAATTCTGCAGAATAATCTGAATTTACCTACATGAACTCAGTACATAATCTACGCAAAAGTATTAACCTGGTAAAAAACAGCTCCTTTTTTTTAGGATTCAGTTCAACATGGTAATGGAAGTTGGAGACAGTGTGTAAAAAAATAAGTGCTTATCAAAACGACTTTATTTATGTTTTTGCTGCTATTTCTTTTCTCTACTGAAAGTGAATTTCTAAGTTATGAAAAACAGAAGGAGAAACTGAAAAAACAGTTAAGTCTGAATAAAGTTATTTTATTTTCTATGCCTACCTTCTCTGGGCTGTGACCAGTAATTAAATTATTTGTAGGCTGTTTTACTTTTTAATTTAGACATTTCTTCACCATGTTCTATCACGGTGGGGGAAAAAAAAAAAAAGCAACAAAACTCTAAAAAACCTACCATGCTTTGTCTCCAGAAAGATTTAGCACTGAGATAGCTGTCATGAAAGGAAAACAGTGACAAAGCACTGCATTTATTTAATTTACTAGTACATTCAGTTTAGCCCTGAGATGATCATAAAAAAACATGATCAAGGAGTGTTTTACCTAAAAACAAGTTCTAAAGAAAAAAGTAAAAAAACCCTCAACATTCAGCGTGATGGAAATAGTCTTTATGTTACTCCAATGATGAGGACATTTCATCACATTTTTAACTGACATATTTTCTTATTGTGAGAATAAAGTTCTCCTCTAGCATATGAAAATAATTTTAAAGCTTAAAGCACAATATTAAAAATGTGCATATTAAATATTCAATGAATAAAAGCATTCAGTATTTATTAAAAGAGATTAGAAAAATAATCTTAATTCTGCATGGGAAATCGAGTTTATTCTTAACTTTCAAAAGAGCACAAACAGTGAGTTTATACTGCAATCACTATTCTATTCATAAGTATCTGCAACACTATTTTATAAGGGGAAAATTAACTTCGACAGTAGGAAAAACCCAACAATCTTTCCTGATTATTTAATGTGTACTGAAAGAATAAAGTATAAAAAGTATGTGGCTCCTATGTTAATGGGAATTTCATATATCCTTATCAGAATATTGTGGTTAAAGAAGTAGAGCCATATTTCTCTCTTTCTTTGCCCTGAGGACTTTTCTACTCAAAACCAGATGGACCTTAGAAAGGAGCACTTGAGCAAAAAGGGTATATGAGTTTCAAGGAGTGGTCTGCAAGAGGAAAGGTCTGTTCACAGCAGGAAATCATCTCCCTCTGTGTCCTGAACAGAGAAGCCAGGGGATGGCGGGGAGCCACCTCCCTGGACATCCCTCAGCATGTACTGCAGAGCACCCTGCTCTGCACAGGCAGTGCCGTATTCAGTACACTTGTGCTGCCGGTAAACTCACAGGAAAGCAAAGCAACGAACTTTCTGCTATAAAAAGCTCTAATATCAAAAAAAAAAGAAAGTGCCAGATGACAGCTTTGGCAAGTTAGAGCTGAAAGCAGAGGAGTCGAAAGGCTTTTGCGGCTCCTTCCAGTTTTACTGTTTGACGTAATATGAACATTTTCATGTACATGAGAATTCATATTGCTGCATAAAGGGCTAAAGCCTCTCTCCTAAAGCAGACTCAGAATGACCTTGATCACATGCTTGAACATGAAATAAAAAGAGCAAATGCGGAGAAGCTGAGAGAGCTGTGACTGTTCAGTTTGGAGTAGAGCAGTCTCAGAGGCAGGATCTTATCAGTGGGTATAAATACCTGATGGGGGGAATAACAAAAGGTATAGCCAGTTCTCAGCAGTGAGAGGATAAGAGAGCACATACTGAAATACAAGAACCTGTGCTTAAACAGAAGAAAACACTTTTTTACTCTGAGGGTGGTCAAACACTGGAACAGGTTGCCCAGCATGACTGTGGAGTCTCCATCCTTGAAGAAATTCAGAAGATATCTGGATGTGGCCCTGGACAACCTGATCTGGTTGATTCTGTTTTGAGATGGGGAGGTTGGACTAGATCTCCAGAGGTGCCTTCCAAACACAGCTGTTCTGTGAGTCTGTGATTCTGTGAAATAGTGGAGGACTATGTTTCAGTGGAAATTTTCCCAAAATGTCCAGTCAGAAAAGAACATGAGCAAAGAGGCACCCTGAGGCATAAGCTTGCTCACCTTCAGAGATATTCCTCAGACCACCCTTCAGTGTGGGCCTGTGCTCAGTTTTAGACATCAGTCATTATCAAACTTTGCTTTTCCCAAAATCAGTCTACAAATGAACTTTGCCATGATCACTTTTCTTCCTCCTTTTTTCCCCTTCACAGTTTGACAAGTCAAAGCTTTACTTGGCAGCTAACAGTCTTTGGCAAACACTATTTTAGCTACAATATGGCCTACAGACTTCTTATATTGCAGAGATGTGAGATTCATCTTCAATTTCTAACTGAAACAGGGACCTACTGTGAGCATGGCACTAAAGTTCTTCATACCTGCTTATCCCCTTACTAACCTTAAGCCTTTTGATTTGTCTTCAGGGTTGAAGCCACACTGCAACTACTGCTCTTTCACTCCTTTCTGACTTTTAACTCTCAGAAAGCTACATAGAATGTCAGAATAAAAGCAGAAGTTCAGAGGATTTTCATGGTGTTGAAGTGATCTACCACTTAACTGAACTGTAATTTTTCTTCCACTGTGACAATGACAAATGGTGTTTAAAACACTAAAAGTGCTTTGTAGTAGGCTATTCAGAATGCAAGTTTAGGGTTGATTGACTTGATTTTCCTTGGGTTGCATTGTACCTACAGTAAGAGTGCTTCAGGAGAACATTTATCTCTGCTGCCACACAGGAGCAGTCAATCTAAATAAAGCCTATGAATGCAGATTGATACTAAGAATAAGGATCTTTTGCTATGTCAATTTGCCTGTGAGAATACAAAGAAAACTCAATAAAAATGAAAGAACAAATTACATTTGCTCAGTAAACAAATATTTAATATGCTATTACCTGCATTCTTCAGGTTTTACTTTCCTCGGGATAGGCACATATTTTTCAGTTAGGGACCTCAACCCTTTCTCTTCCTTTCTCTATTATTCACACTTAGGATGCTTGAAGCGAATAGAAAAATTGCTTTTACCTAATTTTACTGCCCTGCTAACAATCTGCAATCATATGCAGTGCTGCTGAAGGAAATATTCAGAGCTTTTCAAAGCAAAGTCATCTAATTACCCATGTACCTACTGCAGGACTTACTATCCCATACTGATTTATCCATGGGCCTCAAAGCTGTGCTGGAAAGACCACCTCTGAGGGGTGAAATGGAGGTTCAGCCTTTCTGACTGTTCCTACTTAGCCCCACAGCCAGGACAGCTAATGAATGCCAAATGTGGTGTTGTGGAATTAGTCTACCAGGATCTATCTGAAGACTGCCAATTTGTCTCACATAGGCCAGCAAGTAGCCAGATAACAATCTTAGGTAGTAACTTTTCGGTAAAATACTGGCCACTTCAAAGACAGTAAGATTTGTGGCCGTTGACACTGGGACTGTGATTTCTCCCCTCGTTGCAGATGACTAGTTCAGATCTTAGCTGCCTGTTGATGGATTTAAACTATCTTCCAACCTAGACTTTGCCTCTCCTCATGTTCACTCCCTGCCCCTCACTCCTGTAGTTTGTCTTCAGCTTTGGTCATCAACCACAAGGTTTATGTATAAAAAGCACTAATCTATTTCCTATCTTTCCCATTCTCAGTGAAAGCTGTTTTTACTCAAGCTGTTGTTGGTGCTCTGGATGACATTGTGCAGCACACAAGGAGAGCTGACGGGGGAAGAGCAGCGGGGAGGCTAGGCTGTTGCAGAGGTTAAGAAAACAGCTTCCAAGGAGCACCCAGCCTGTGCCTTCCCTTCGTCTTCTCTGTCATTTTGTGTGCATGTATGTGTGGAAGCATGTGTGCACTTGGAGAACATTGTTTTTCTCCACTTTCCTGCTAAATCTTTTACATGTGCCCTCAGGCAGTTGTGTTACTGAACTTGGAAAGTTTTGTTTTGTTTTGTTTTGTTTTGGTTTGGTTTTTTAAAGACAAATTCCGTGATTGTAGGTTCCTTCACATATAAATTAACACTATCTGAAATAGGAAACTCTATGAAGTTTAAATGACTCTATCACTCATGAGGAACTATGTTGTTAGTGTTACTGTTCTCCATTTAATTTTAAAAGTGAGGAAAACACAATTCAAACGTCTGCAGACTCAGCCTAATAAAAATGATAGATGAGATGTCAAACTGCTCCACTCCCACCCAGCCCCTCCTTTCTCCAATTTTCCCTTCTGTTGTTCGAAAAGAAGTCATACAAAAGCTTCCTTGCTGCTGCTGGCTTTTGGAAACAGTCAGCTGATTCTGGTAGCTCAGGGATTAGTCTATTTTGCTAGCACTCAGTGGGTAATGCTGTGTAAAAATCTGCCCTGCTTTAATAATTCAAGCTCTTTGTGCTTCACTGGAGGTTACCAGGCCACCTTGGCTGTGGATCAGATTTGAGATTAACCTCTCTGTCCTACCTAGCAGTCTGAACAGCACACAGTGGTTCACAAACCCAGAGCTCACAGGATGTTCCTGTAATTATGTGAGGATGTCTTTGTAGAATGAGCTGATGAAAGGAATCCGAGATGGAGATCTTGCAGGATGGTATTTTGCACTAGTAATCAGATTAAGTCCAAGCTGAATGCTGCTGGTATTTTTCAGGCACCCTTAGAATACAGAAATAATCACAAATAAAAATATATATATTATA
>NW_009925691.1:110488-118062 GCF_000696875.1 Nestor notabilis | reverse complement strand
TATATTATTTATTTTATTTTATTTTAAGTGGTTTAAATGTAGCTAAGTTGCAAAAACCTTATGGGAATTCAATCTCTTATTGCTTTGCATGGAGTCTGAGTCACTGTCAAAATGCAGTTTTTCATTTTGCTTGAGGTAACATCATGTGATGGTGACAACAATGGTTTATTAACTTTTCAAATTCTTCCCCCTGCTTTAAGTAGAAAGTTCTTTGCTTTAATGTAAATGAAAAGTTAAAGACAGACAGTTCAGTTTCCCCTAAATCAAACCAAGAGCTATATTTACTTGCAAAGGGATCTTAAAGGGCCTGACTCTTGTCCTGCATCATGGTAAGCTCAGCAAATTAAAAATATGATCATCAGATATGCTGATGCGAGAGCAGATTCAGACTGGACATTACTAATCTGTAAGCTACACGGCAGGGTTAGCTCTTGCCAGAAGATCAGCCAGTTGTGATGTAAGGAAACCTCAGGCTGGAAGGCTGCTGAAAACCCTGCAGCACAGACCCAGGGTGGAGGTAGCTGCAGCTTCATGAGGGCTCTGCCTGGAGTAGCAGGAAGGCAGCAGCCTACAACAGCTGTGACCGATGTGAGGGAGGTACAGGCAGAGTACAGATCTCAGTAACATTAGACATCGGAGGGCAAAAGTTAGGAGCCTAAACTCCCTGTAGTGTCAGTGGAGTCTAATAAAAAGAAAGAGATTCAAGATCCCTTGATCCTATATGGCAAAGGAGAGTTTCAGCACACCTTTGTAAGATTTGTGTAGTAGGTAGATAACTTCTTGCTTTTCATTCTTCTGCTTTGCCAGATGATAGTTGAAGCCTACAAAATTAGGGTACAGATCTGGGATTGACTTTAGAAAAGCCTGGTGCAGTACTATAGCTTTAAAAATATTTCCAAACTTGCAGCATGGCTGTATAATGAAAAGAATTGAAACTAATTTCAATGAATTAAATGTGAGAGAAACAAACACTGACAGCTCGGAATGCTGCCCCCAACACAGCCTCTGTGATGTAAATCCTCCCCTATCTGAATTGATTAGCTGGGTTTTAGCAAATGGTGTCTTGGAATAATGAGTGAATAACGCCACTCTGAATTTAATCAGAACCACGTGTGCATAACTGTTCAAGGGTCTTGCAAAACAATTACATCAGAAACAAAAGGCTGAAACCTTTCTGCTTGGTTTCAGAAACCTTGATAGAAGCATTTCAGGAACTTCAACTTCGAGAACCAGTGCTCCCTGAGAATGCTTCACTGCTCTCATTTTCAGTCTTGTATGACTTTGGGATTTCACAAAGGTATCAGTCAGGGAATGTGGATCTCAGTTTGTCTCACTGGCTGTAATCTGAGCTTTGTTCTGCCTATATCTGAGCATTTGGAGTATTTTAAAGAAATAAATCCAATTTTGCTGTTTTCTGACTGGAAGGATTAACCTGAGGGAGATGAGGACAGATTTGTGGAAAGGTGCGGAATAAAGGAGATGTCAGAGTTTTAGGAAAAAACATGTTGTGTGCACACGTGATTTCCTGAAGTAAATGTCAGGCTAAAGAAACCATTATTATTTTGAAAAGCAGTATGAGGTCATTTAAAGGGTGATTTGTGACAATAATAGTGTCACGTTGCAGTAGAAATGTTGCTAGACTCAGAGGACCTGGACCACAGGTTGGTAAAATTGGTGTGTAAAGTTGTAGAGGTTTGGCTTAATGGGTTTCGTCCTTAACTGCTAGCTTTTGTCAGTCACTTGTCTTAATGGAGATGCAGCTTCAGTTGGTTGTGAAATGTGTTTAGGGAGAGATTTCTATCATTTACTGTGCTCCATCTCTGAATTTAGCTCTGTCTTTACCCTAAAAGGTGTTTGTCTTTCCTGGGTTGTGAAGCTCAACCTGTAATATCTTTGATGCATATATGGGGACAACATCGCTTCAGACCTATCTTCAATATGTCCTTGTTTTTAGAGAAAGACCTTGATCTGGGTCACCATTAGTTATCCCAAGGGAGCCTTTAGAGAGTTTTGCCTGCTTAGATACTGAGGAGTTATTAAAGAGCAGTAAATTGAAATTTGCCAGGCAGGAAGTAGAAAAAGTAGACAAGTGGATGGGCAGATAAGTAGGGAACAGTCTACTGGGAAATAACAGTCAAAACAGTGATCTACTTACACTCATGGGGACAAAAGCCATATTTGCCATCTGTGTCAAAGTCTTTGGTTGTGGAACACCAGAGGAATCCATCATTACGTCCTGCATCTGTGCAGCTGTTGTATTCCTTGCCATTGAACCAGAAAGGAAATTTGCAGTATTCACCATCTGCATTTCCATACTTCACTCTAACCACTGTAAAGAGAACAAACGCAGAAGTGAAATCAGCCACAAACTGATATAAAGAATACAGTTTCTGGAAATCTTTTCCTGGAGGGTACTGGTATAGAAATGCAGTCTGAATTTCCACTTTGAAATTCAATGTGCTCCTGGTCTCTCTATTGGCAAGATGATCATAGCTGAAATGATAATTGGTAATTTTGAAAGAAATAATTGTATATTACTCATGGGAAAGTGTTAGAATGAGCAATCCTTAAAATCAACCCAGAAGAATACATACGTTGTTGTTACTATGGCAAGGCAATCTTACAAACATGCTGTTAACACGTTTAGTAATTTAGTTTCTTTGGTAACATGGTCTAAAAAGTTGAGTATAGTTTGAAAGGTTCCAGGCAGCAGTTGAGCATGAGCTGAACATGCCTTGTGCCTGTTAAACCACTTTGGTATTTCCAGTTTGCCTTGAATGAGATCTGCACTGGGGGATAGGTGTGGTGCCATGGGCATAGCTGAGCATGGGGTGTATTTCAGTTTGTCACATGTGGTATTAAGGCTGCAGTACTGGTGTTGTAATGTCTGTTGATGTACAGAAAATTCATGTATCCATAGCATTTCTTTTAATGGCAGTAACTAACTGGATGCTTGTGTAGTATTTCCACTAACACAGAAAACAGCTTCCTCCTGTTTGTTAGTCTGAGGCAGGGATCTAGCCCAGGTAGTACAGCTACTGGTCAGTGCTTCTGCTAAAGTTAAAAGAAAACCAAACAGAAGGACATTGACAATTTTGGTATTAAAGTTCAATTATTTTTTCGATAGGAGGACAGCTGAGGAAACTAGAATTTGAAATTCAATGAAATTAAATGGAATGAAAGGCAAACATGAGTTTTGCATTCATCTAGTGGAAAGCGTCCTTGCCTATGGCAGGGGAGTTGGAACTAGACAATCTTTTAGGTCCCTTCCAACCCAAACCATTCTGTGATTATGAGTTTTCTAAATTATTTTACAGAAGAAGAATTATAACTAGGACTATATGATTGTGGCAAAGTTTAAGCAGGAAATAAAAGAGGTTCCAAACTACTATCACTTGGTCTTTTTTAGCTAGCCAGGTGGTATTATCTGTCCTTCACTTTTTTGCTTCTACAGGATATAGCAAACTGCCTGTTAAGATTCTTGGAGATGTTCATAATCCACTGTTTGATGTCAATTTTATTTCAATCATCACCATGAGGTATTTACATTCCATTTAGTTTTGACAGAGTGTATAAAAACTTATTCAAGTGGATGGTTCCATTTTTAACAACTGAAGCCACAGCTTAAGTCATCTTAAAAAGGTGAGCAGAAGATCCCTGGCCAATCTGCCTCTTACACATGAGCTTAAAGATGTTGTAGTTGGAGTACTGAGAACTGAAGGATTCAAAATCACGGTTGAGGCCGTGTACTTTTCCCACAATTCATGATGGTTGCGCAACATCAGGTCCATTATTAATTCAGTTTTTCAGGGGGCAATAGTAGAGGAACAGAAAAGGAAATCCTAGGTAACATTTATATACGAATTACATAAACATCTAGCAGAGAACAATTTAAACTGTATAAATTAATTTTCACATAACTTACTCTTATTGACATGCCAGTGAAAGCATTTAGCGTGGTGCCTAAGATAGCATTAAAACAGCAGCTAGCAGGCCATATGTTCTGAAACATTAGAAAGTCTGGTACCTTGCCCCTCTCCAAGAGTCCACAGTTCATCATCATCAAAATGGGAGTCTCCTCCAATTCCTGGCCCTGGTGCAAACGCATGAGCCAGGAGACCATCTTTGCCATCAAATGGATAGCCATCACCATGTTCTGCAGGAGGAAGCAGGCAAAAAATTACCTGACCTGTGTCAGAGTATATATATGAATGATAATCATCATCCCTCCCAAGACAGCAGCAGAACAGTCTAGTGAGTAAGTTTATTGGTGTGGGTTGTGCTGGCAAGACTGAACAAGAAGGAAAGAAGCAAGTTCTTACAAAGAACATTAAATGTCAGTACTGCAGCATGTTATTTTCTATCTTACAAGTGTTATGGAAAGGAATCAAAGATAGTGAAGAATAGTGAAATATTGTCCATTAGATGTATGGCTGCATACACACTACTGTTTCTCAATGGAGACAGCTGTAAAATAAATGTTGTAGATGAGGGGTATTTTCAGGTAATTTGTATCAGTCTCCAAGACAGATATTTGGAAAGTAAAGGCAGATTTCTTTCTGTAGGCTACTCTCTTTCTGCTGCGCCTCAGACTGCCGTGGTTTTTGTGCAGGATACGAACTACTTTAAGCTGGAAAGCAAATAAGCTGAGTGTGTCAGTATTGGGGGTCTGGAAAGCTAGTTCTGAGTCCTGTGAATGAGCTTATTCCTCCTCCACATCAACCACTCTGAGACTTGGGCAGCTCACAGGGCAGCAGCAGGTTAAGTAGCTCCCCTGTTATTACACTGTAGGCTTTTCTTGGAAGTACACCACATGCGGGTAAGGCTGGCTGGCAAGGGCATAACCCTGGTATTCATAGCTTTCCCACCACACTGACCTGTGCATCAGAGCTGGCTGCCAGCATTTACAGTTGCATCATTTCAGGCCTTTTGGTCTGATGTCTTGCCATTTAACAGAAACCCTAAATACACAGGCTGATTCTTTACTCTATTACACTGATTTCATCGTGATGTTACTCTCTTAATACTGGTTCAGTTCACTAACATCAGTAGCCTAGTGTGTCAGTTGTGAAGGACAACATTTTTATATATATCAGATGTGCTACTCCCATTTATTTCCAAGTAGATCCTTGCTTAAGAGTAAATTTAAGAATGGAAAAACACTGCGGATGTCTCAGTTCCTGTGAATCTGACATGCAGTAAAGTGATAAGAGTGAATGAATGTGGAAGCTCTTCTGAGCTGACTGTAACTAAACCCAGCAGAAACACTTCTGCTTTTGTAAGACTTCTGTTGTGCGAACCAAGCCAGCCTGGATGAGGATCTGAAGTTTTGAGATCTGTACAGAATCTCTGAATCTTTTGAGGTCAACTCTTCAGTAGCTAAAGCACAGAAAATCAGCTGGAAATAGAAGCTTTTACAAAGAGCTTAGTTACTCTTTGAACTGTTCACTTTCAAAGTCCACCCCCCAAGTGACTGGCTGCACAAGTATCTTCATTAGTATTAAGAATTCTGTGACTCTGCATAAAAAGTTAAAATGCCCAAGGTTTACACTGAAAAGCTATAAACCTTCTTTCAGGAGAAACCAATTAATTAAGCATTAATTAATTAATTAATTAAGAAGTCATGTACAACAAAATGAATCAAGTCACGTATCATCAGCTGGACTCAAACCATGATTCAGCTTATGATCCGTATTTTTTAAGTTCCTTAAGACCAAAGAAGGCATTGAAAGCCTGTATTCTGCTGTGCTAAGGGTCAGAGGCTACCTAAAGAGTCCAAATTGGAAGGCACAACTCCATTCTTAAGCTCCAGTATGTTAGGACCCCCACCATTATCACTGGAATACTGAGTATGTAGCTATAAATAGTACAATGGCATTCCATTCTTTTCCGTGGCAAAAAGCCAGCTCACATCATCTGAAGATTTGTAACAATATTTCCCAGTTCTATTTCTGATTTGTAAATTTAAAAATAAAATGTTGCCTTTAGCGATTCTCTTTTGGAAAGATAAATATAGTATAAGCATATTGTATAAATACTTCTCTCTCTCTCTCATATAAGATAGAAAAAAGAATCTTAGTGAAATTAGATCTTAGCCTGTATAAGCCAAGTGCAAACTAGGACAAGGCTTGCCAGAAAGGCTCACAGGTACTATTTATTGAGGTTAGATCATTCCAGTACGTAGGATTAATCAAAGGAACAAACCCAAAAACATATGGAAAAATAGAAAAATATACCCCATCGGCCAAAATTAATCATAATGTCTGCTTCTCCATCATTTATTCGGTTAAATCTCAGCGGTGTGACATCACTCCAGACTTGAAAGGCTCGAGCAAAGGCATCATCTACTGTCTCAGGATCCAAATCTGGGGTATAGCCTATAATCCTTAGAGGTAAAAGGAAGAGTTAAATAACACATAACCCCCTCTGAGTATTTGTTGATTAATGATCAAAATACTGTGTAAGCTCAGTAGTGAAACTGGTTAAGAGGTAACGCTGCTGCACAGGAGATGTGTGTTTAGATGTGGTGCTTAATATTTATTTTGTTTTATTTATTATCATTTGTAACTGGTGCAGTAGGATGAAGAAAATTATGCAGCCAGGGGCTGTAAGACCTGCATGGCAGTGGGCCCTGCGCAAAATATTAAAGGCTTTGCATCAGCACTGAGGTGCTGGCAAGTCATACTGTCACCTTAGATGTGAACATAGAAGGGCATCTTGATATGTAAGATTTATTTGCCAGAAAAAGAGCTCAATAATATCGTGAAAGTTTCAAGTGTGGATTGTTTTGCTCTTTATTACTAAGCAGCCTTTCTCCCTCATCTTTATAGCTAACTGTATGTCCCTGTTTCATCTGGGATGAAAGCTGTTAACTGTTTCATTCCAGCTGAATTATAATCCTTTTCCGGTGTGTTGGTTACATTGGCAGTAGGGTATATGGAGAAACAGGAGGTAAAAGCTTGTAAGATAGAGCCATAGGCCCAGCACAGGAAAGGGTCAAACTCTTAAGTGCATTGCTTTCTTCTTCTTCATATATTTTAATTGGACTTCTTAGTACCTTGTATTATAACCTTACGTAAAAAGAAGTTTCCAATTTGCTGCTGGTGCTGTGCATAGTGAGGGAAATTACTTTATGCCTAAGGACAATGAGGAAGAACCAGGGGAAGCATATCAGCAAGCAGGGGCTGTGAGAGCTGCC
The DNA here is from genome assembly GCF_000696875.1 of Nestor notabilis. NCBI lineage: Eukaryota > Metazoa > Chordata > Aves > Psittaciformes > Psittacidae > Nestor > Nestor notabilis. The sequence continues at coordinate 110,864 of NW_009925691.1, read as the reverse complement.
ACAGTTTTTCAGTATTTATTAGGCTGGTCACAGCATGAGGGATACTTTAAGTCCTAACTTGTGAAGGAGCAGCAGGTCAAGCAGATAAGACAAATCTGCTGTTTTGTTCTCACTGGTGCAGAAAGTTTGTTCCTGGACCACCTAGGATAACGAGATTCTTTTTATTACTGACTTAAGTGAAAGCTGTTTTGTTCCCTAACTCTTCAGAGTAACAGTAAGAAATCAAAGCATGCCAAACCTATTGCAGCAGGTCTGCTTTAAATCATGTCTGTATTTATCCAAAATATGATTATTTAATTTTAAAATTTATTTGATGACCTTCATTTTTATGACTGCTGAATGCAGAGGAGTTTGTCCTCTTACATGGCCTCTGCAG
>NW_009925691.1:101479-110457 GCF_000696875.1 Nestor notabilis | reverse complement strand
CCTGCTGAGCATGTGAACAGGTGAGATACTGCTGCTGCAGTTCCTTTTGGATGCTTGCAGCAAAGCAAAGAATATAAACAAAATCTCTGTAGTCCCAACTAGAACCATGAAGTTGATCTTTAGATGATTATTGCTGAAATTTTGCAATGTGAAGTTTCAGAGGTGTTTGCTTAAGCATCTGGTAGTTATCCAAACACAGAGAAATCCTAATTCAAGAGAGCCTGTCTAGCCCTCTGAGCAGCTACTCCACTTCCAAATGTCTAGTTTGATGGCTTCTTACAAGTGCCATAGTTATAGGGGAGCAAAACCCGACACCACCGGTCAGTACCTGTATGTTATATGATTCTTCTCCCATTTTGGCTTTCTTGGAAAGAAGTTGTAATTGGCTACATCAGGGTTACCACAGCGAGGTTTCTTCATTGTCTCAATAGTATTTTGATCCAAATCTCCTGTTTCAGGCAGCCCAAAAAATTTCTGCATTTTCTTCAAAGTATCTTTCAGGACAAATAAATTGCAATTGTCTTTTGGGCACCCATAGTATTTATTCAGGTATTGCTTAGGGAAAAAAGAACAGAACAAAGACTTTAAAAATCATAAAAGAAATAATTAATTGCTGCAAATAAATACTGTAATTCCATGTTAGCTTTCCATCTATAACTTGCAATTCTTCTTTTCAAAATTACTATTATTAGTAACTGAGGGACCAGGAGAATCTCCTTAATTGACAGAAACCAACCTTGATCACACAACATTGCTAATTAAGCAATCATTTCCACTATTAACGATCAGCTTTACTTAATGAATTGCTTTATTAATAAGTAGAGCATAGAGCTTTAATGTAGAACTACAAAGTAAAAATGTATTTATCTTTTTGGGTTTCTTTATGATGTATAAATCTGCTTACAGTTTTAGATTTTGTGTATTTTTTTTTGTGTATTTTTTGTATTTTTGTATATATTCTTGGGAGGCTCTGGAATATTGAGAAACTTGTCAAGGTATCAAAACAACCACACAAATGAGATCACATGAATTGCAAAGAAAAAAACCCACATTGTTTAGTCAAACCGCACACCAGTATTTGAATCTTGTATGTGTTTGCTTTTGAGTCAAACACTGCAAAGACCTGTGGAAGAAGGTTGTTGGTAGTGACTCAGCTGCCTGGACACTGCTGCCAATCAATACCTGCATACTTAAAACTCAATCAAACACTCCAGCAGATCATGGCCAAGCTGATCTTTGTGATACAGCCATGGTGCTGATCACAAAATTCTCTCTCCTCAGAAACAGTGGTCATAAAGGATCAAACAGGCAGCACAAATCCCATTACTTTAGTGTCTTATCTAAAATAATACCCACCCAAGTCTCCTTCACTTTCTGTTTTGATCAGTATGGCCTAATCAGCAGGTGTAGTGCACTAAAAAAAGGAACTCTGTCTTTCTGTCTGCTGCTGCTTCTAATCCTGGAGGAACAATGGGTTAGTCTGTTCCCTGGCAATTCTTCCAGATAAGCAGCCATGTCTTTCAGATGTGTGTTGATAAGTTGTGTATTTATGTTAAATTGAACTGTAGATAAGCAGCTCTGGTCCTGGGTATGCATACATGGTCCCCACCTTTTGTGCAATACATGTGAGATCACATGAACAACTTAGTACATTGTTCTTTTTACCTTAAGTTCAGTGTTGGTGAGCAGAATAACTGTGAACTTCTTGGGGTAGAGACCAACCCAGAGAAAATGCCTGTCAGTCTCTAGCATGTGGTGAATCTCAGAATTATAGAATGGTTTGGGTTGGAAAGGACCTTAAGGTCATCTAGTTCCACTCCCCCTGTCATGAGCAGGGATGCCTCAAATTAGACCATGTCACCCAAGCCTCCATCCAACCTGGCCTTGAGCACTGCCAGGGATGGAGCATTTACCACTGGTTGGGGCATCCTGTTCAATTGCCTTGCCACCCTCACAGTAAAGAACTTCTTCCTTATATCTAACCTGAACTTCCCCTGTTTAAATTTAAACCCATCATCCTTCTGCTGTTGCTACAGTCCCTGATGAAGAGTCCCTCTCTAGCATATCTTCAGCAACTGTATAAAATCCTTTATCAAGTCTGTTACTAACTGGAGACTAGCAAGCATGGCCATACAATAGGCTGCTGGCTAGCAAGAGATTCAGTGTTTGGATCTAGACTGAATCTGAGAAAACCTGTAGCTCAAGCTGTAGCTCGGAGCAGCACAGGTAGGCTCAGTCACACTGCTTAGGCTACATGCAGCTTTAGAATATTGAATTTATCTCCTCAGTGAGTAGATAAATGGATTATGATGATGATGTTAGTTTTGGTACTTCTATAATGATAATAACATATCATTACCTAATTATTTTTATTCACAGATTCTAAACAGCTTGACTAAACTATCTGGAGTTGTAGGGTTTATCCAGTAAAGTGGATCTTATGTTTCTCTTGCTCGCAGATTTCAGGAACTCCAAGCTCAAATGCGTTTGCAATATTTTTATGCCTAGGTCTGAAAAAAGCTACAGCTATGTCAAATGGCGGGTGATCCCAAATCGATGCTTAGCATGGCACAGAGCTGAGAGATGCCCTTGCCAATGGTGTTGTTAGACAGGAAGGCTGCAAGTTACTGATCTTTTCAGTAAACTGGTCTGATGCAGAGGCAAAAGCATCCTTTTGGTATTGTATCCAAAATATTAACTACAAATTCAAGGTAAGAAAGCATCCTAAATAAGGTAAAGGTATATTTGCCAAAAATATATCAGAAATATCAGGGAGAATTATTTCTGAGGGTTATAAGAAGCCTGATAAAATGACTGCACAAAGTTCTTGTGCCAGGAAGTATTCCTGAGGGAAACCTTACTTTATGTATCTAATTAATTGACTGAAGTCACCAAGGAGACCGGGGAGAAGACCACTATGCCAGCCAAATATAGCAAAGGACATTTGATGACTGCAGTTGGTCAAGCCTGGATTTCACCATCCTTTTCATTAAGTCCTGTCATACCTCATCTGCCCTGCATAGGAAATGGTTCAGAGCTTACTCAGAAGGACCTAATCAAGATGTTACACTGTTTCCTTCAGAGAGTCTTCCATCCATCTACTGACAAAGCACAGGCTGTGCCTAATTTTTATGATTTTTGTAACTTCAGATGTGGCATTTCTGCAGTGGGGACTGGCACTGGCGAGTAACAGAAACAGAAAGGTTTCACCTTTGCTACCAATAAGCTTCTGTCTACTGTGTTAATGGGGCCTGGTGGAAATCATGTGAAATGCATTAAGAACATAATCAAAAAAGTCAGTCTGGAGGACCTGTTCTTACTGCAATTTTTATTGTAATGTAGTTTGATATATAAAGCTTCTATGTGCATCTCCCAGTGAGCTACCATGATATAATATAGGCTATACATCAGAACTGAAGTTTAGTGAAAAAGCATGATGCTGCTCTTGCCATTTTAGGTTTGGGAGTAAGATACACAACCAAAAATATAAAATGAGGCATGGTAAAGAATCTTACTTGCTAGGATTCTAAATAAAAGCTAACCCCTCTCAGTTTTTCCTAAAATGGACTTTTTACTGAAAATGAGAAATGAACATAACCAGCTGTACTATGAGAAGAGAATCCTGAAGAAAATGTAGTGTCTGTGTAAACCACATCTTGGCCTAGGCTGCACAATTCAGTTTCCCCAGAGTCAGCAGGGAGCTGTGGTGACCTGGAATTTTGATCCAACCCATTAATGAAACAAGGTCCAGCTGCAACATAGCAGTTTGTGTTCTGATGCTGAGTGTTGGGGCTGTTTGATGGAGAGTGTGAGGAGAAAGGCAGCCAGTTAGCATTACCCTAGAATACTACAAAGAAGACAAAGAAGAGCTGGAGTGTTAAACCAGCTTGTAATTTTTGTTTAAGTACACATAATAAATAGGTTGCTCAGAAGAAAAGGAAATGAGAGGAGATGTTAATTGCTGTTACTGAATAAAAGCCTGACCATATCTAAGAAAATAGATTATTTAAGAGTGGTTAAACTACTCTTAGAAATATGGGACCCTGCTTTCCTCTCCCACATGCACTGGCCCCCCCACCCTCTGGCTGCTGTGCTCTGAAGGCAAAACCTTGGGTGAATTTGTTTTGTTAAAGTCAGAGGAGTTCCATTTTGGGGTCAGTTTGTCTGTGTTTTTCGAACCTTTCCCCCATAGCTCCCATCTGGATATTCTTTCTCTATCCTCCCCCAGACCTTCTTTAACCGGGAAGCTTTCCCAAGATGCACACCAGTTTCTAAAGGAAAGTGATCAATTTTCAAACCTCTATGTCCTAAAATAAGAATAGTTTATCTCAATCTTCCTTAAAACAGACTTACTGCTGAAGAAGAGAAATGTCTATAATTTACATGCTAAAATAAGGATAATCCATCTCAATCTCCCTTTAAATGGAATTCTCCATAATGTCATTTTTGTGAAGGTCCACAGGGCTAAACTAAGTTTAGAATAAAATGCTGTAGAATTATAGCTGTAATTTGCTAATGTCACAGAAATACAAACTATTTTTTTTGTTCCAGATTGAATTTGGAATAAAATATTTCTTTAAGCCTCTGATGTGATTTTTTTTTCATTTTTTTTTTTTTTTTTTGTCAAAGTCAGAACTAGTTGCAACAGCTCCTGAGCCTCCAGCCAAACCTTTGAGTGCAATTGTCCCTTAAAGCTATGTTTGTGCAGCGCATGGTAAACAATCTGGAAAACAAACTGCTGAGAGCTGCAATGCATGCATTAAGTGAGTCTCCACAGCCCTCACTTCTACTTGACTTAAGTAAAATATTAGATGGCTTTTAAATCCCCTTTTCCCCTCTTGCTATTTCAATCTTCCAATTATAATCATGGTGATTTAATGAAATAATTTTTATGTTCAGTCTTAAGGAACAAGAAGAAAAAAAATACTTTCTTCACAGACTTTAAGAAATTTAAGAGAGGAAACATTACTTGGCACTAGTTTTAACTTTTGAAAGCTGATACCTTTGCTAGCTAGCTAGCACTTCCAGAGACTCTGGGGAGAGAACACTAAAGTCATTCCTTCGCCTCAGCTGAAACAAGAAAGAAACATCTGCTTATGAAACAACAATAGAAATCTGAAGCAAAGATGAAACCAACACTTACCACTGCTAGTTCTTTGTCTGTTTTGGGAGTGCTGTCTCCAGGAAACTTAATAATTGGTGATGGTGCAGCTAAAGTTTTGTTAAAAAGATACACTTGGATTAATAGTACTTTAAAAACGAAGCCATAGACACTGTGAGTCTTCATTCTGCCTAAACTTGTGCTCTTCTCTTTGGAAAAAGCTTTTCCCCGCCTGCCTGTCCCTCCTTTAGCTGCACAGTGCACCAGTTGCTTATCTGCACATCTTAACTCTCTGCACAGTTTTCTCTTTTGCTTGCTCTAGCAATTCCTTTGTATGTTTAAAACATCCAGATGCGCAGTCTCAAGCTACCACAAGAGGAAGTCTGAAAACTAGTGGAAACATGAGAAAAGGGCAGTTACCAGATGTGATCGCTGTGATTTTAAGGTAGCAACAGGCAGATACTTATTACGCCTGAAAAAGGACACATTTTCTCCTCATTTGCATATGTGAAAGTGTTTAATTATGCCAGGGAGCAGAAAAAGGCAAACTGACTTAATATTGAAGGTGAAGTGCCCGACATATATTTAAAATTAAATAAATAAATTCATAAACATTCTTTTACTGGGTAAGTATTTTTATTATTTTTTTAGCCTATTTTTGTGCCACAGACAAAATAATCTGCTTTAAACATATGTGGTTGCACTCCTTTGCATTTCCTTACAGTAAACATTTTGATGAGAGATTCTGAGGCAGAGTCTGCGCCCAGGGAGGCTTCTTGTCCTGCTGCTGCTCAGGCTGCACAAACTGTAGGTCTCTGTACACAGGGCTCACCAGTGTTTGGTGCCAGCATCCTCCCTCCCTCTCTGCTCTGTGCAGACTCTGAATAAGATTCTGTGGCTTGTTTGGGTTTAGAACCAGCTTGAGGCTTTGCCACCAGCAGGCACCATGTATCACCTTGATACATGGTGAGAGATAGAGGATAAGAGATAATCGGGCAGATCCAGCAACAGAAATTATCCTCAGTGATCGAAGTCAGGGGAATTGTACAAAAATCAGGGTTTCCTCATGCTGGGATTTGGTCTGCTGGTGCAGCTGCCTTAGTCTGAAATTTGGTATAAATACAGCCATTGTCATGGACAGTCTTTTATTGTGTCATTTATAATATTGCCAGCTTTGAGATGTTATTGCAAGTGGAATATTTTTGTAGCTGGATACCCCTAATCTAGGCACTTGGCTCATGACTTTTTAAGACAGGAGGCTGGCAATTCTGCATGAATGCAAACTGTGTTCTGGCCAGCCAAGTGTCTACAGTTTCTAATAAGCCTGAGTCCTGCCATCCCTGTTTCTCTGAGCTGTATGTCAGTGTAAAGGTTGTCATAGTCTTTCACTGAATGTTAAATGAAAGTTTTTCAGATACGACTCTTGTGGCAATGAATAGGAAATACTTTGCTGGTGTTTGGTATTCATATTATTTTGACATTTAATTGTAAATAGTGAATATTGACAGCTTTTTGATTTATTCTAGTATCAAGCTATTTCACTAACTGCACCCTACCATCCATGAACTGACTAGTCTCATATAAAGGCAAGGATTTCAAAGGGTGGGCTGAGAGGTTCAGGGAGGAAGCATTAGCAGGAGGTTTTGCTGCCCATACAGTTCCACTGGAAACCCGGCATGGCAGCTTTGTGCGTGGCTGCTGGGTGAATCAGCCATGGGAAGCAACACTTAATGCTTAACAGAGAAAGAGGAATTACAGGGACTTCGTACATGAATGGAGCTTTCTTTATAAGCTTTGTATTCATACCCTCTTATCCTTTCTTGCGTGATTCCAATGGCACTTAAGTTACAGTGAACAACTTTCCCCTATTGGTTTGGCTTTGAAATGACATATTTTTTAGCTTCTCCCCATCAGCAAAAATCCACAGTTATTTCTAAGAGTTGCCTTAATAAACAGCAGTTCTGAAAACGTGATCGATATTTTTCGCAGCCCTGCACTTGATTGTGAGGAGTGACTCTCCTACTTTGTTTGTGATGGCAGCTCATGTTTGTGTCCAGCCGTGTGAAACTGTAAGAGAACAAAGGCTGAGAAAGCCTACACTAGATGTGCCAAGTTACTCTTAGCTTCTCCTTAATTAAGCAAGTGAAAATATTATGTTCTGTCGCAATATGCTGCAATTATCTCTCTGCTCTGCATTAGGTCAAGAGCTGCTGTAAATCTTAAAGCATAAGAACCATGTCATTTTCATAAGAATTTAAATCTAATTTATGATGGCTTAGTAGCTTTCATTTAGCAGGGTACTGCAGTGAAACCATTTAAAGCCAAATGTGTCCTGGCACATTCCTGTTGCACTCATAAGCTTCACTGAAATCTAATGAATGCTCAGTTCTCAGTGTGTCCTAGTGAATGTTGAAATGGATGAGGGAAATTTTGGACTCTGAGGTCTGGGCAGTTTGAAAATCCCCTATATTTTTTCTCATATCTTTTCTGGCAGTTAAGTGTAGGTTGAGGTCACCTTCTAAATACATTTCCTCAAAGAAAACAGCAAAGCAACAGAAATCATACAGACCTGCAGTAGGGCATTCTTTCTCACCTTTTATTTCAGTTTTGATGGTAAACTTCAGCTAGTGAGCACTTAACCAAATTACGTTCAATTAGAAAACTTAATACATAGTGGAATATTGGATTTATGGGTTCTGGCTGAACCAGTCTATTGAGTTTCTGACCATTCAGTGGAAGGTGTTCTCTTGCATTAGCACGAGAGATCAGCAGCTGTTTATCAGATCCTGGCTGAGGTCTCCTCTTTCAGATAAACCAAGCAAAATAAACACTGGTGATACTTTGTGAGAGTGGAAGTCCTATTGTATTACAACTAACTATACTATCGTATTACTGTTTTCTGTTCTCAGACTAGATAAGCTTAAAATCAGGGAGACTGAAACATTTGAACCGATGTGTTTTGACATTGATGGTTTAACTGCTATTAATGTTTAGTGCATAAACATTCCTTGACATTCCATACTTTGAAGAGACAATCTCTAAATTAGTTACTGACTTCTGAATAAATTCCTGGAAGTTAAAAATTAAGGAAAGATGCAATACAAAACAAAGAGAAAGAGAAAGAAACCCCTCTGGGAAGAGAACAGAAGACCATCTACTGACTCTATGGAAGAGCTGAAACTTTAACCTAGTTCTCCCTTCTCTTACCTTAATACTCACTTTATAAGATATTTTGTCTCTGTACACAGATGCTGCTTCTGGATTAGCTACAGGAAATTCACACAGTTATAACTGCAGTGATAGCCATTTTGCATTTGTGGAAAATATTCAATTCAATGTGGTGTGTAACTTTTATTTTAGGTAAGACATTTATTTGATATATGCATTCATTTATTTCTCCTGAGTCATAAAAAGCTCCTCTCTAGTTACTGCATGTGTTTCAGGTTAGAGGCACTCCATAGTGAAAACTTTAAACCATCTACTTTGAATAAGATGCCAGATTTGCTTTTTAAATGCCTACTTTCATGCATTAATAAGAACTGTATGGCAGAAACCACACAGTCTGCAATGGTAAATGCCTCTTTTAAGGATATACTTCAGTAATTACAGTAAACAGGGAATCATGATGTCTTTTGAGCTGTAAGCTATGTATCTCAGTAGATCTGACTTGATAAGAGACACATTCATGTGTATTAACATGCTGTTTTTACCAAAGACTTTTCTGTTTCAGAAAATTATTTTTGAAATTATTCAGGAGCACTCAGCAGTTCAGGATTAGACTTCAGATGGTGCCCTAGGTAACGTGCTGAATGAGTAGTCATCCCTCCAGAAATGCACTGTAGCAATGCCTACTATCACTAATTTCAGACTTTTATCA
>NW_009925691.1:62093-101448 GCF_000696875.1 Nestor notabilis | reverse complement strand
GATTCCAGAGAAACATGTTGGGCCACAGGAGAATCATGGATTTATCTTAGTGGGGTTTCATGTTTTAAATTGAAACCTGTTGCTAGGCTGAAGAAATAAATAATCATCAGGACAATTAAGACCTCAAGAAAGCAGCTGATCCTCTGATTACCAAGTCAGCTGACTGTAACTGGGTGCAGTGGGATGCATGTCTCCAAGTAAACTGTTGTGGAATGTGTATGTAATCTGTTCTTGTATTTGTTGCTTCTAGGTTCTGTGCTGTCAGTCCATGGCTTCTAGTTTAGGAAGCAAAACAAAAGTTTGATTAATGTAGATGGACTTGAATTGGTTTTAGCAGGGTTCATGAAAAACAAATAACCAGTTAAAATTGTCAGAGATAATGTGGTGTTCTCGAAGTGTTTCATGCAGAACCTTTAAAGGACTGGAAAACTTGAACCTCAGGTGACGGAGAAGCTTGACTGAACATCACCTGGCGACTCATTCTCCTTCAGAAGGATCCTGTTCTGTCATTTCTCTTGGATCATCATTTCAGTGCTGCCTTTCTTCTTGCCTGAGGAAGAGAAGTTTCTAAGTACTAGGAAACCAAAAAACTTATAGAAGAAAGTATGTGACTGGACTAAGCTAGAGGAGGGATTTTGATGCATTCTGCCACATCTGACTTGTAGGGCACTGTGGTAGAGAGCAGCAAGGCTACCAGCATGATGCCAGGCTGAAGACCCAATGAACCTCAGGTGTATATGACTCATTTACCTGCTCACTGCTCGCTCCTAGTGGTACCTCTGAGAAAGATGGACCATCTATACAAGTAGTAGTATCAATATACTAAGGGACTGCATTCTTTCTGGTGTTTGGCACTGACACTCATGTGTGTCTAAGCTCTGAGTACTTACCATTCAGTGCCTATAACAGAAATAGCGGGTGTCTGCTTCAGCTGACTGCTGGAGACACGTGTCTGCAGGAACAGAGAAAGACACAATATTAGCCATTTGTCTGTTTTAGTAGAGTTGTCTCCAGGAAGCAAGGATTAGTCACAGCAGTCCCCATTTGACTTTAAAAGGATTAATAACTTCAGCAAGAACTCATTTATACTGCAGGCAAGTGAGCTCATCGACGACATGTACATTGAAGGCTTGTTCCTACCAGAACATGAGACTTAAACATCCACATCATTTGTTATCTGAAATGCTCTCTGCCTGCTCAGTGTCTGGCTGACTCCAGTGATCTAATTCACCATATCTGACCACCACATGAGGGAGTCTTTAAACTGCTGCAAATCAGTGTGTGTGTGTGCACAGAGGGGTGAAAGTAGGACCATGTACAAAGGGTCAACAGTTGGTACCAGATGTAATTTTCAGAATTTGAGGTAATAATTTTAATTTGCTTTTTTTCAATCGTCTCTTCTGTTTTGGGAAGTTAGGTCCTAAGGATGTGCAGTTCTGTTGACACATGGATTTCGTTTGTTAGCTTGCAACTGAATTAGATATTAATTTTAAGTAAATCTATTGCTCTCAAGAAAGCATTTTCCATTGCATTTGATCATTATGCTTCTGCCTGAGCCAGAAATTCCTTCTTGTGTCCTCAGCTGGTGTTAACTCCATTGCAAAGCTTCTGTTGGGTGAATTAGTTCAGCAGAAATTCGCTGAACTACTTTGGTCAAAACACCAGGCCAAGTTTACATGTGTCTCCAGGACAAACTACTTTGTGCCTTCTTAACACTGCCAGATAGTCTAGAGAAGGTTCAAAATGCAGACTTCTTTGATAAATTTGTCTTGTGTCCCTACATGTTTTCCTAATGATATTACCTGCTTTAACTATTTTGATTTCAAGTATCTAGTAGGATAAAGTGACATCTGGTCAGTTCTTGTATTCTGAATTTGTGGTGCTCCAAGTACTTATTGCTGTTGAGCTGTCTACTAGCTAGTTAGTTCAGAAATCATAAAGCCTTTGTGAATTTAGTTAGAAACTAATTTCAAACACTCTGTGTGTGGTTGGTCATTGCCTACTTTTCACCCCTGAATTTCAGACAGAGAGTGGATACAAGGTAGATACAAGTAGATACAAAAAAATGTGTATTTTAGATATGTCCATTTATAGTAAGTGGCATATACCTGGCCTGTTAACTGTTAAGGTCACTAATTGAAATGTGACTTCAGTGAAAATCATGCCAGTAAAGTGGGATGTTTAGTGCTTTCACTAAAAATGACATAGTTTAACAGTTCAAGGGATGTGAATAGGGAAATATTCCTAAATTGACATAAGTTAAGCACACTATAAGGCAATTCCTTATGGTGAAACTATGAAAATACTCAGAGAAATAGTTTCTATACAAGAACAATTAATAATAGAGATCACAAATAGGACTAGTGTGGAATATAGTGAAAGTGGGTATTGATAATGTTATTTAGAATGAGTACAAGGAACTCCCTTCCAGCTTAAAGGGTTGAATGTAAAGAAAATCAGGCTGGTCTCTCATCAAGATAAGCTGTTTGAGGAAAGAAAAGCTTGAGCAAGATGGTTCTGGCTTCTCACAGGCCTTGCACCAGCAGGGCTGGCTGCCCACACCACCTGCAGGTTAGAGAGACAAAGCAAAGTTCAAGTTGCTCCTCAGCAGTGAGGTGGGAAAAAGGTGAAGGTGTGTTAGTGTCAAGCTTTCAACTACAAAAGTAAGAGGAAGCCTTTATTTTGGAGAAAGAGTGAAGCTGATTTTGAGTGAAGATATTTTAGTTTTGCATTATCATCATTCTATGAGGACAGTGCATCTGTGAAGAGCACAGGAAAACTGAGTTGTGTCCAGTGTAAGCCTAAAAACCCTGCTTAAAACATAAAGTGCATTGGTTTGTATTAATTCAAAGATTGTATATTTCTCCTTTTTCTCCCTTTTCTCATGTTGATTCTTCCCCTTATTTTCCAGCATCCAGTTCCACAGTGATTTTTTTACAAATAAGGTTGTCACCACTGGAATTTGCTCAGTTGGTTGCAGTGTATGAAAACCACCTAGCTGTTTTGTGTTTCTTTGCATTTCTCATTGTGAAGTGCCTAAAAAAAAAAAAAAAAGGGAAAGGGAGGGACATCTGAGCAATGGTTTCTCTATTTGAAAAGGAACTGGATCTTGTGGATATAATGTGCAGAACTAATTTGCCTTTAAAAGAAACTGCAGCACTGGTGGCTCAGCAGAAGAATGAAGTCTGGATGCTGCTGTATTTGCTTGGTAAGCTCAACATGATCATTAGTAGCACTGGGGACAGGTCCTGCCATCCATGTTGGTGTTGGTTTGTGGTGTATTTTGTCAGTGAGCCTGCTGGCCTTAATGAGGCACCTTGCAGTGAAAGATACAAGGATAACAGGATCTAGCTCTTAGCCAGTAGGGTAGCCACTACTACACACATAGTAAGAGGAAGAGCTAAGTTGACATGATTGCATGATCAGCACCTAAGACTCGTAGTATAGGGCTATGCAATTTCTGCCTTTCAAATTTCAGATGCAGACCTTAAGGAGTTCCTCACTGAGTGACCCATTTCTCAAGTTCTTGGAAGAGGCATACTAGTTACAAACGGCACCACATCAAAGCTGACTACTCCCCACTGTTGGCCTGCTTGCATTCATGAGAGATCTCTGCTGCAACAATAGGCAAAGTGCAATCCTGAACTTGTCAGAATAATAGTTCTGCTTGCTTTGCTGCTGCTGCCGTGCAGCCGCTGGTTGATAGGCACTGTACACCTCACTTGTCATTACAGTCTTAGTATTCAGGCACTGACGGGCCTTAATTAATGACTTTGAAGATCTAGTCTTTTATAATTCATGACAGAACTTTAATTAAAATCAAATATATAGCAGTTGAACTAGCAAAGGATTTAAAGTGCACAATCTTTGATGGAGACAGTGATCTCCTCTGACCACTGGTGCCATATGCTGAATGCAAATTCCACTTCGTCACAGCAGACTCAGAGAACAGAATGGGGTTTTTTTCGAAACAGAGGTCCCTGTTGTTATAGACTCTGGAAAAATGGTAAGGCCAAGGGGCCTGCAGTCATTTGATTTCCCCTCCTACCCCTTTTTACTCTTTCTAAAATCCTCATGTATTTTTAATGTCTTTATTGGTAGAAAAAAAGGACACACATTTTTATGATGCTTATATACTCATTTATTCTTTGTAGAGGTGCATTAAAACATTGTGTATCTATCAGGTACTCACTCTAGGACTCTTGGCAAGGCAGTAGGAGAATTCTTGTTTCACGTAAGAGGAAACTGAGGCAGTGCTTTCAGTCAGACAACATAGAGGAAATTCATGTACTTTTTAAGATTTCAGCCTGGTGCACTCACCAGTTACATCTCTTTCTGGCCCACATTTCTGGCCTTCGGACGTAAGCAAATATGTAGCAGAATATATTGCTGTAGATTAAATCTGTTGTGCCAGGGACCATGGTTTTCTTATGACAGTTGAATTTGTTTCAGTTTATTTGGTCTTGATTCACACGAATTTCTTATCACCTATGTTTTTTATCTAGGGGACTTACACAGCTATCTCATTACTTCAGTGACTTTCATGAAGTTCTTTGAATGGTTCTTCTTCTTCTTTAGAGTCCTGCTGTTTACATTGCCTTCTCAGGGTAAAGATTCAGAGGACATTTGTGGCTCTTGTTTTACAATTGTGGGTTGTACCTTAAGGTTTGTTATCTGGTCTGGTCTACTAAGGGTTGGATTTTCCTTTCTGTGGAATTAGTTGATTGTTTGGGGTTGCTAAGTTTCCCCATCCTGTGTATGGAGGCCAATCTGTGCTCTTCCCGTCAGAAACAAACCCAACCAACAAGAATAACTACCTGCTATGTATACAAAGCTAATAAATTAAACAAAATTTACAATTTAATAGAGCTAAGGGAAATCAGTAAATAAGTCACATCTAGATCTTTCAAAAAAAAATTGCCCTGAGAGGGAGATGAATAATGGAAAAAATTGCATTTGAATAAATTAGGCACAGCAAGCTGGCAAAAAATCAGAAATGTCTTATTTAGTAGCTACAGAAATGGTGTAACTGTAGGAAAGTACGATTTGCTGTTTTTCATCAGTTGCTGAAAAATGTGTTTGATAAATCTTGAACATCATTCAATCGTCTGTAGTTACCATCTTTACCTTTACAGGGGCAATAATTTCTTAGTTATAAACATAAAAATAAATAGATCTTATAAACATAAAATAACTTCCCTGGAAAGGAGGCATTACTTGATTTCTTGAGTTGTTGCTCTTTGAAATGTTGCAAAAAGTTTCTTGGGTTTATGTTACTAACTTTTCACATAGTGGTTTAACCAACTGCTAAAACTACAATTTGTGAAGTGTTAATGTTGAATTTCTGGGCACAGTCACGGGGGAGTTTTATGTGGAGGGTTTTTTTAATCAGCAATTTGCTACAGTAAACTCTTACTGATATTTGATTATTTAAGGCTGTTTGAGTGGCAGGTGTATTTGTATATGAGTCTTAATAGTTACTGCACATCCGGCTGTTGTCATGGCAGCTAGGGCTGGGCGTGGGTCATTTTCAGAGTGTTCAGCTAAAGTAAATGTCATCTAATGGCAGAGCCTCCTCTGGTCGAACAATATTTTGTGGCATCATAGTAGAAAAGCTTTGGATTATTTTCAAGCTCAGATGTGCAGAAGTATGTTTGGTGCCTATACTAGGAGTGTTCAGACAGGTGTGGCAAGAGCTGTTTGAGCAGGATGTTAAGGAAACCTGGCTCACAGCTTTTATTTAGTGACTGCCTCTCTTCTGTAACTAGGTGTCAAGGTCAGCTGCTTTTTCCTTAGTAAGATGTACTAGTTCTATGAAGATCATCTCAGGGAACAGAATCACAATCTCAAAGATGCCAAAAAGGAGAAAAATCTAAGGGCATCATGGGAATCCCGAAAGGGAGAAGTGAGGGAAGGCCGGTAAGGGAGAAGTGAGGGAAGTCCACCGGCCTTCAGTGGTTGGGAGGGAGGTATTGAGTTCAAAGGAAGACCTCCATTCAAGTGAAAACCTGAACCAGAGGTACCACCTGCCTGCCCTTCAGCGTCTGCTTAGTGCTTAATGGGAATAACTGAATAAAGGCAGCATTTTAATGTGTCTAGAAAGGGATTAAATTCCAACCTTTTGTCTTTCAACATTTTTGTTACTCTTCCTATGCCTTTTATGAGCCATTAATTTCTTCCATACTTGACCATTATTAATACAGGGCAAATAAATGGCTGAACTACTTCCAGAAGCAACTGGATGAGCCATACAGCCTGTCTACATTTTCCTGTATAAATAGAATACATGAAAATACTGTATTTTCTAGGGCTATTTGCACAAGTTTTATACTGGTTTTTATTCCTGATTTTAAGATTGCATGAAATAATATTACTACTGCAGTGCACAAAATCTGGATCACATGTGTTTTTCCCTTTCAAAGAATAAAGTACTTAAGGTTTTACTCTGAAATGTAAATGGAGATTTCCGTTGGGTTTATTTCTGGATTTCCTTTTGCCCCCTCTACTGTGATGTAATAGACAAAGATTTGAATCAGGAATTATGATCATGAGCAAATCAATACATGTTTTCTGATGATAGTAAAATAAGCAGTGGGAAGTTTTCTGTTCAGTGATGGTTTAAAGGCTTTACTGAAAACTTGCCATCTTCCATGGTGCAGCAATGCCTGTACAGTATTACTAACTTTCCCTTATTTCTTTTTTTTTTTTTAGCATTACCATCTGTGATAGAGTCATCTTCCAGTTCTAGGAGGGGATATACTGTAAAATGCAGCAAGTCTTGCTTCCAGCTCTTCACATTGAGAGTCTTTGAAACCTCAATAGTCGTAGTTGATGATCTGTTTCTGCTTGATCCCCTGGGCTTTGGGAATGGCAGTCCACATCTCACCTGAGGTGAGACATGATTTTCATAGTGGCTGCATTTTGTACACTGCTTTACTGAGCTTTTGTCTACCCCTCTGATGCTTGTACCTATAGACTACAAATCTCTCAGGTAAGTTGCAGATCAGAAATCTGTAACCTTAAAAAACAAATTTCTCAGTTCCCAAGGGAGAGTAGGACATTAGGCTTCTAAGGGGAAGGAAATAAGGATTTAGTGGTCTACAGAGATTTTGTAAATTAAGACAAGAAGCTTTTTCACACTCCTGGTCCAAGACTCAGTCCTCCCTCTCCACCACCCCTTTCTGAGCGTAGTGACACTCAACATTTGCTGATGCTAATTGTATTTAAGTTAATCTTAACCATATTTTACAAAAACTGATCCAATACCTTTCCTGATGACAGAATTTAGGTTTTGTTTAGCTTAATACTACTTGAGTTTGAGAGAAGGAGGGCTCTTCTGGTGTCCCAGCTACTCAAATACTTTGTTAGGTTTTGCATTGCATGTCCACTGGAGGCTTTTACACATTAGCTTTTCCAGTTTTATGCTCCAGGCAGAAAAGCCCTGGATTTTCTTCCCAGAATTCACCATTTCAAAAAATATTTGCATGTACAATCCTCATTAATTCAGTCTTACTACGTGCTGGGCTACTTCTTAGGTGCATTATCTGATATGCACAGAAACTTCCATTTTTGTTTGGTTCATCAGGCTTTTCAATGAAGCTGATGAGATCATTCCAAGAAGCTCTTTAGGACTCCCCAATATCATGTGCAGAGCTCGGGCTATGATTGTTTGGCTCATCATATCTCAAGATTTCAAAGTTTTGGTGGCAAAACAGGGGAAAGGGGAGGGAGAAAGATCATCATCTGCCTGCTGGATTTCATTCTGATTAAGGAAGCCTATTTAAACTGCAGTCAGATGAAATCCTAATAATCTGTAATATTGCAAATTACAAATGGCAGCCCTTGTCACAGTGAGCCTCTGACCTAAACAACATCTTAGGAAAACCAGCCTAAGTGAGCACTGTTAGTAACACTTTGTGGTTATTGGAGATAGCGTGAGCATTGATTCATAGCAGTCATTTATTATTATGTGAATATACAGATCTGAATCCATGAAATATGCATGGATATAGCTCATTTCACTGCATGTTCTCTAAAGGGATTCAAGAGTTTATACCTCATAGGTTGCACAAACCTCCTTATACCCGGATCAATTTTTGGATTGTGTCAGAAATATAACTCACTGATATGTGTCAAATAGGAAGAGAGCAGAAATGGTCAGAGCAATTGTTGGTGTATTAGGTTCTCAGAGCTTTAGGAAATGCACCACACCTGATAAAACTGCAAAAGAAATCTCCTGTAAGGCTGCTGAAGGGAAGAATCTGCCTCTTCCCTTAAACTTCTTAGACTTGCCATTAGTGCTCCAAAGTCAGAGTAAGATGTTACAAGGAATATTGCAATTCCACAGGAAGAGTTAAGACTATGATGGGAAATCTGTATATTTTTTGTTTGTTTGTTTTTAAACTCTGTGTGCAGATACCACACCACCTCCACTTCGGTGGGATGGCAACCAAATTATTGATAGTTTCCTCAAGATCTGGAAGAGACCTTTTTTCAAATCACAGGGTTCAACGTGGGAATTGCTGCTCCTTTTTGCAAAAGCTCTTATGGTCTTAATTTGACAAAGCACTTGAATGCTTGGTTTTACTCAATAGTCATGTGAAACAAAAGAGGTTAGTCTTATACTTAAATGCTGGATTGGAATGTATTTGCTTGAGGAAAATTAAATGCATTTATCATTGCAAAGAGCGTAAATTCTATACTGTCAAGTTCTAATGGGCTGAAATTCAGTCAAAAGAATGCCACAACTCATGAACAGCATGAAGAGGAAAGCAGGCATAATAGCAAGAAGAATATTTAATACTTCCAAGGTACCATTCACCCAATGAGTTCACACTGCTGTGTGCATAAAAATGATCAACATTTCAACACCTGTGTGAACTAAGCTGAATATCTCCTTTCTCAGATGGGAAAGTCAAAGCACAAAGACTATGAATGATTTATCTGCATGAATTGGTAGCAGAGCTAAGAATCAACTCTTGGCTTGACTCAATCTGCCATGGTATTATTGCTCATCCCAACTATTCAGTCATTTATACTGCATAGAAGTGACAAGCTCTGTCATTCAGCTGGATAAAAACAATTTTAAAATATGATTTCAGTACAGCTCTTACTCGTCATTCTCCAAGTTCCTTTAATAAGAAGTTTGCCTTTTTCTCTCCCATGACACTGAGCCTTGGATTTAAATTTTACTGCATCTGTTCTGCTTTTCATTTCCACCAAACAGTAAGTTTGGGCTGGCCAAGTCAACTTCTCCAGTGTCAGTACACTGCTGTAATAAAAGTGGGAAGAGGCAAGGCTATGTGGAAAAATAATTCCCCCCTTACTGGCATATGATAATAGTTGTGAAGCCTGTTACTTGCTTCTCATTCTGAGAGCTATGCAGCAATGTTTATTTAGATGATGTTTAATGTACTGTGCAGAAGCATGGGCAGAACCTTTTCTCATACAATGCAGCGATACTTCTCTCTTTCCCATTCCGTGTGTGCTAAAAGTGCTACCCCTTTTTTCTCCCCATTATGAGTCATGAGAATGGATTTTTTTACAGTCCTTGTTGCATAGACTCTACTGCAGAAAATTTTGTTCTCATTATGTAGCAAACTGGAATTTCTAGATCCTAAGGAAAATTGCATAAGGTAGAACCTTAACGTTAGGAGGTTTTTACAACAAAACACTTTTGTGTTTTGACCAAGAATGTTTCAAGTGTAGTAACACAAATAGCTGGTGTTTTACTCCTGAAAGTTTTGATGGAGGACAATTCCTCTTGCAGACCTTGGCAGGTTGGCCATTCACTTTAAGAATAGGGGATGGTCCCTTACTTTAAAGACCTTTAACTGCTTTAAGTTTTAAGATTACTATTGTACAGAAGCCAGATGCTTTTCTTAGTCCAGCTGTCTCTTGCACAATGCCCACATGCATGTCCTACTTCTAGTTTACATGCTGCAAGTAACTTTTAAAATGCCATTACAGTGAGGGAAATAACTATAAAGCAAGGCACTCACCCATAGACCTGCTTGCCATATGTCTGAGGTATCTGCTTACTTAACGGAAATAAGGTTTTATTATTGCTGACAATTAAGAGATAATATCATTGTGGGAAAGAGAGCTGGTTTCTGCTCTGTCTGGCACATTAAGAGCATCACTCTTGGGTAAATTTCAGGTACCAGATTTTTATTATTGGTGATGATACTTGAGCCCTTAGGATCAGACGGCTGATTCCAGGTTGCATTTGCAGAGCTGGCAAAATGGGAAAAAATTAATAGGAAGAAAGAAAATCACTTGATTTGTGAATTGAGTAGGCTTAGCCTGGAAGACACGGAGAGACACTAATGGTTCATCACAGCACATTTTCATCATTCTTACATTCAAATAAAGTTGGAGGAATCCTAGGAAGAGAGTTGTTAATGGTGTTTGTAGAAAAAATATGTCAAGGTATGAGAGAACAAGAGAAATCATGATGGATTATGCATCTGTCTTTTTAAAAGGTGTGACATGCTCTTGCTCCGTTACCTGTTTTATGATGTGTTTCTCCTCCAGAACTTCAGCCTCACCCATCATCTGGTTACACACACCCATTTGTCCTCCTGCCCTCCAGCACATTCCCCCTAGGCATAGATTGCATGTACCATTCCATATAAAACTCACTGCAGTGGCATTTCTGAGTACCATCATGGCCATGCTGTTTCTACTTCTGGATACTTTACTACAAGAGTCTTATATGACTAGTACTTTTAAAAATTCAGGGTTTTTTGTTCTTGTTGAAGTCATAGTACTAAATAATTCAGAGAGTAATTAGTTTTTCTGCATAATTAGTTGTTTCTGCAGATGCAGTCAGAATGTTTAGCACCAGCTGTAATAATGATATTCAAGCTGTTGTGGTTTAACCACTGGGTTGTTGGTGATTTAAGACAAAGCCACTTGCTAAATGGTTCTTAAAGTGAGGCAGGGGGCTCCCACCCCATGATTTAGCCACATCAGACTTCTAAGCAACGTGCACCTTCTGTTTCATTCAGATGTGACATTTCAAAAACTACCTTTCTTCTTCTTCAATTGTAGGCTCCAGCCCATGGGAAGCAGACACTGCTGCGTGTGTTGCAAAATACATGTCCTAAGTCTGAAAACATGGAATCAAATTAACTTGGAGGGGAGCTGAGCCATTCCGAGATTCTGGACATGCCAGGAAATATCTGCTGTGTTTTTTTTCTTCGGCACAACTTGAGTATACACAGCCAGAGTTAGAAGCTTAGGGCTTTGGTTTTTTTCTGCCTGGTAATGCAAACCAATTGTCAGGGCCATTTAGCCAGCAGGTTCAGCTGAGGTGATGGTGGCAGAGAAGCCAAATCTGGTGAAATCTGTCCCACAGTGTAATACTGGCACCCTAATTCATGCCTATAATCTCTGGAGTACAGGAACTGTTGCATATTTTGCTGGAGATTGCTGCCTGCTCTTTTCTGCACTTTCAGTAGTAGAATGAATGGGACATGAGGATGACAGGAATGTCAATAAAGGCAGGTTGGGAAGTGACCCTGGCTATGTATGTGTAGATATGAACAAGAGAGAGTAGAATGTGAAACCTCACATTTGTTAGACTTGCCCATAGCAATAACAAAGGAAAACAAAACCCACAAACAATGGTGTTGGATGTTTCAAAACCAACCCAGTATGGTTGAGGTGGGTTTACACCAGGTGCCTTTTGGTTTGGTTTTACTTAATATTTGGGAGAGAACTAAATAGTCAACAGGATGATAAAATATCCATTGTACTCATGTTGATGGTTGACTTGAAAGAGGCAATTTCTTTTCCCTTCATAATCTGTGGAGCTACCAGCTCCAATATTGCTTTGTGGAGTGGGGAGTGTTGGTAATCTCTTAGGAGGCTGGTAATCCCTCTCAATCTGGAGAGTGTGGAGGTGCAGTGCTCCCTCTAAGATCATAATTCAATGCACTCTGTGACTTGATTATGTTCTTGTATCCTCACTGGGGTGGACAAAAAGCAGGTAAATAGGCAGGTCTTTATCCCTTTCATGAAGCTGCAACTTGCAGTCTCAGACCAATCTGGCTCCTGGATCACCCATGATCAACAGCACAAAGCTGCATGTCCTGATGCTTACCGGGAGCCCCAGCACATCTGTAGCTGGTGTCTCTGTGCCTTTGGAGACCATGGCTGAAGGGT
This sequence comes from Nestor notabilis, assembly GCF_000696875.1. NCBI lineage: Eukaryota > Metazoa > Chordata > Aves > Psittaciformes > Psittacidae > Nestor > Nestor notabilis. The sequence goes on along the minus strand of NW_009925691.1, from coordinate 89,277 downwards.
CCCACTGCCACCCCTCCATCACCTTTTTAAGGCCTACTTTTCAGAAGTCCCAAAAATATCTATGACTGGGAAGCTGGTTTGTGTCTGTTTGTCTGAGGATGCCTGTGGGAATGTAGTGGATCATTTAGGTTAGAAAAGGCCTTTAAGATCATCAAATCCAACAGTTATTAATCCTTTTACATCATTAATCCTGGAAAAATTTTGAAATACAGCTTTGACTCCCAGTAAAGGCATGTTGGAATGAGTGGCTTTAGGTTATATAGTAGTGGAATAGAGAGCACAGTATAAAATCTTCCTAAAGATGTGCAAAAAGAAAATGGTCACTCTTAGTACTTTCATTTCTGCACGAGGAACTAGTTGTAGTACTGAAAGGGCTGTCCCATGAAGATTTGCTCATTAAACAGTGTGTTCAGTTCCCTTGCAATGGACACTGTTATAAGCAGAACGTGAACTCTTAGTGCTTCTCTCTAATGCATGATAGTCAGGAAAAAGTAGAGTACCCTACTAGTTAGCCTGGTGTCTGCAGCAGCTTCAGGATAAAGCAACTGACAAAATGTCAGCTGATACAATAGCAGGTAGTTTCCTGTGTACTACCAACTCTTTGCTAAGTATCCAATTTCTCCTTTGATGAAACCTGATGTTCCTGACTGTATGCCTTGTTTTGTTATCAGTATTAGAATAGTGCCGTGCTTCATTTATGAGTATTTGCATAAATCAACACATCCTGTTCTTTAATGGGATGTACAGTACTAAGATCTTAACTTAGGTTAGAGTTGCTTCTTCCCTCATATTTTATGGAGCACAGGGACTTTATTTTTAAATTTTTAATTCAAACACATCTTATTAAACGTGCAGGCATAGAGAAGCACCACCAGTCAAAGACATCATTATTATATGCATGGAGGGTTATCTTCTGCCTTTCTACCCTCATCATTCATTAATGATGCACAGAGGCTTGTCATTTGTCTTTTCAATTCTTTGACTTTTATTGCTCATATTTTATGACACATGGAGAGCTCTGTAGCAAGCATTCATCATCAGCCTTACATATCTATGGAAATATCACCTCTGTTATGCCAGAAAAAGTACCTTTTGTTCTGTTTGTATTTTGTTTATGAACTTGGTCTAACATTACCTTCTTATTGATGCTGTTTCTTTCAGTCTTCAATTTTCTAAGAAAACTACTGGCACAGCTGTGCTGTATGTTGAAAAAGCAGCTAACCCATTCAGCCCCACCTTTATCTCATTTCTTAGCTGCTCATATACTCCTCTACGCTCCAGGTATCTTCATTTGAACCTCAGCTGTAACTCCAGTTTACTATTCAGATAGTGACCTTAGGCGTGATTAAGATGCTGCTTAGTCTTTGTAAAACTGCCGGATAGAAATCTCTTCTGCCAACTCTGTTGGGTGTGTGTCTTTGCAAGGCAAGCTGTGGTCCACTGGGAACAGTGAGGAGACTATTAAAGCAGTTCTGACTTCTACATATCACTTCGGAAAGCCCCCCAAGATACTCTGATCAGAGTGTTTGGAGTGTTTTAAGTTTTTCAAGTTCAGTTTAAAGAGCTTAATCAAACTTTCTGACACAACTGGCACACATTAACATTTTTCAGCTATAAACACACAAACTCAGGAATTTCTAATTGCCAGTAATTAAAGTGTGTGGTTGGTTTTGAAATGCTTTCCTATTTTGAAGAAGTCTGAAGTGGTACAGCTCCCCAGTGACATTCCCAAGGAGACAGAGGCCTGCCTGAGGCTGCCTCTCAGAAGGTAATAGGGAAAAAACTGGGCTGTGTACTCATCTTGCATAAACATTTGAGCTAGGGCTACTGTTGTGCATGTTCACAGCAAAAATTTGGTTAGATGACTCCTTTTAATAAAAAAATTAATTAGTTCACCATGCAAAATATCACTTACTGCCTGATATGACATTTAAAAGGATCCTGGTGTGCATCAGTTTTTTGCTGGAATGGTTCAAGAGATCAGAAACACAAACCCACACTGTCCCGGCAGAATGTGGGTGGTTTCCATTGCTTTATTAAAAACATTTACGAATGAAAAGTTATTTGGACTAGAGCTTACCCTGAATTACTCTGAGAGGATCCAGAGACCTACCAGTTAGGAGCCAAGTAATATGCATTTCATCTGAGCTCTGTCAAGCGCAGAGGGAGGCAGTCCTCCTCTGGTGCTTTAGTGCTTTATCCAAATGCTGACTCTGGGAGACAGGGGATGGTCTCCTGAGGAATACGATACACTAGAACTGTCTCAGCTCCTCTGGGCAGCTGGGGCTGATGACTGCTAAGAGGAGCTTGATAGGGGGCATAGCCTAGTCTAGTATGGTAATTCCCAGATTTTCCTGATAGCTTGATGCTTGACGAAAACCACTGCTGCTTTTCCCCTTCCTTTCTCCGCTCACAGAAGATTCTTGCATAATCTAGTTTGAAAAAAGAGGAGAGCTGCTGAGCCAGGACTTGGCAGTCTGTTCTCTGGGGATACACTTGCAAGTATTTTTGCTTCTGAGAGTAGTATTTCTGGTGGCCACATCACAATTTAGTTTTCAAGTGCTTGTCTTTTATTATCTCTCACAGGGTTTCTTGATCTTCCTGTCTCTTCTAGTCAGTTCAAAAATACGGTAAGAGCAGCCTTTATTGTGGTATTTTGGCACTTCTGTTTTCAGTTTCAGCTGTAGTGAGGAAGCCCAGAAGGAAAAATGCCCCTTCTTTATTTCTCTTTTTTCTCGTAAGAGGTTAACCATTTGGAACCTGAATTGTTTCTGCAAGTGCAGGATGGGGTGGTTTTTACACTGAAGGTTCGAATTCAAAGAATTAGACATAATCTAATGTTTCTGCACTTACACCGACATGAAATTAATTAAAAAGATTTAATATTTAGGTCATTAAAATGTGTTCCATTGCAGTGCTAGCAATCCACAAGAAGGACCTTCTTTTACAGATTGACCAGTCAGTAAGTGCACACTTCTTTAGAATACTGTCATGCATGTGCAGAGAATCAGTGAGACCATGTGGAAATGTTAGGCAAGGGGCCATCTGAATTTGATTCCTATCTGCCATCTTTTATTGCTGCTTCAGCTCTAGGCCAAAGAATTATGATACAGCAGAAGGGCTATAGTTAGTGTGTACTAGGCCTATGATTGCTTTTGTTGTAAACATCATGTTTCTTGTGGATACAAATGTGTGCCAATGAAATGAGTAAATATTTTAAAAATGTATCTGACATCCTGACAAGTGGAAGAGAGAGTAGTTTACCAAAAAATTAGGTTTATAACTAAGTACTTAGAGGGAAAGTGTGTTGGAATATTAAATGAAAACTCCCAAATTCCAGTCACTTCATTATTCTAAGGTATTCAATAAGTCTGTGTTCTCCAGAGTGTCCATTTCCTGCTGGCTGTACACAAAGTCACCTATCAAGAGGAAAGACATTTCCATGCCACATGGACTGGGAAAGAACAAGAATCAGTTTAACGATTCATTTATTGCCTCATAAGAAGAATTGATGCACAACTTCTGTTTTGTTGATTGGTATTTTATTTTGCATTCTTCAAAAGGGAACATGGACAAAAAGGGAGTTTTGACAGTCTCAGCTCTGCCCTGCTAATGGAGGACATACTTTGGGTCACTGTGATAAAATGACTCAGGTGTTAGCAATTCTGGTACTTCCTTTGGAAGACTCTTTCACAGCTGAATAAACAGTACTACAGGAGTTCTTCCTGCTGTGCTTTCATTCAGAGGAAAAGTAAAAAAGATCGTGGTCCCCTCATTCTGTAGGGCAGAACCATACTGGGATCTTTGGGAAACAACATGAAGGTGTTTGGAGCAGAAAAGAAGTATATATGTGTGGGAGAGAAAATGTGTACTGAGGATTTATGCTTTAAAACTAAACCAGACAGTGAATAGAAGTAAACCAGTAATAGAATGAAAGTAAAATGTCCATTCTAATGAAGGCAGCTGCAGAATATCAGACAGATAGCAATTATGGGATAGTGATGTTTTCATTTATACTTCTGCTTTCAGGAGATCCCACTTGTAGGCAGAATCCATTGAGTGGCAACACTTAACTACTCAGCTTGCTGTCAAGAAAATTGCCTTTTAAACAATAAAATCTTGGAAGACCAGTATTCTAAATGTCCTGCTTAGAGCTCTTCCATGGCATTTTTCATGTTCCAACTCTGACTCTTGGAAGTCCAGACCAGAGCTCCACCATTAGCCTTCCAGAAACCCACAGAGTAATTTTACAGGGATTTACTCAGGAAGTGGTCGTGCATCTGTCCCAGCTCTGCATGGGTAGGTTCTAGCTTCAGGGCTAGAAGCAAGTCCCTGAGAGCCTAAGCAAGTCCCTGAGAGCCTGAGCAAATTGCTATAAATACAGGATTATGTGCTCTTGGTAAAAATTGCTTGCCACCATGATCCAAGGGGTGTCTGCCTGCTTCTTTTGTATCCAGGGTAGTGAAAATTTTTCCACTTAGTGTATTTTAATGAGCATAATTACACACACTTGCTGTATGTGGTTTGTAATGCTCTGACTTCTCATCTCATGTTTGCAAAGCCACAAATCAGAATGCTATTTTTAGAGGGAGACAGTGTCTTGGATTCATACTGAGTATAAATATTTATAAGAATACAGAGCCCAAATAATTCAAGAATGTTAATTTCATCTAAATATTTCCAACACACGAGTGAAGTTAGTTGGCAAGTAAAAAAGGTAAAATTTAATTTCTCTGTTCTTTTATAGAGTTTGCTAAAGTTACAGTTAATATATATTTTCTAGACTTGTGTTTACTCAACGATCATGTAGACTAATGGCAGAAAAAGAGACATTAGAAATATCTGGCATTAGAATCTGTTTTGTGTCCCCTGTGTCAACAAATGCAAGACTGTGTTCACTCTGCAGGCAGCAAGTGCTAATAGAGGGATCACAAGTGATAATAAGATCTATCAAAGTTTGCTACAGCAAGTTGTGGGTGACTTTCAGACACTTGTGCAGTACACATCACCTGGGATCATGTGGTTACTGAAAAAGCATTCAAGTAAAAATGAAGAGCATTACTGCTTCTACCGTGGAGGTATCTGAGTCAAGTTCTCTTCTGAAAAGGTTCCCTGCTGAAGTGTAAGGAGAAAGGAACTATGTGAAGTGTCATCAGACTTGGTAAGTGTGCACAGGATTGTGATGCAATTAAATAGGATGAAAGAAGGAAATTGCAATTTATTCTCCTTATTCCAAACTTAAAATTAATCCAAGACAAACAAGACCTTTACTCCACTTACACTGACAGCAGAAGTACTTACGGGAGTCCCATACATATGCTGTACTTAATGAAGGGAACACATTTGGGGTGCAGCTAGTGCTACCCCTCAGTTTGAAAGCTCTCCTGTGACCCAGATGCTACATTGGTAACTCTGTGCTTCCCTTGACTCTGTATGGTGAGTGTGCCAAATAACACACGAATGAACCAACAGAAGAAGATGTGAGAGTGATGGCTGTTTATAACTGCCAAGTAGGCTGTTTTCTCAGGTGCTTCAGTTGCTCATTAAGAGCACATGTGGTGATGAAAACTCTTATGCTACAGGTCTGAGAGCTCTTACAAACAAGAAAGATTATGAACTACCTCAAAATGAGGGTGTCCAGGTGATCTGGCTAACTCTATTTCATTCACTTTCATTAAGCAGTGAAATACAGCCTCTGCAGTTGGTGTTCACAGGCCACAGATGAGATAGGAAATGTTAATGTCAATTAGTATACATACAGTCATGGTGAATATTGCCAGGTGTGATCCTCACTCTGGTACTAAACTTATCAAGTTCATACTAAACTCCGTGAGTTCACAGATCAATAAATTGCTGTCAAAGTGGTCTTAAGGCATCCTCCAGCTCTGGCAGCCCCTGATTCACTGATTCTTAGAAGCTTCTTAAGTTTATCCAGGGGAAAATCATGCTGTGTGCTTATTGTCTCTTATGTTCTTCTCTAGACATGTACTCCTGGTCACCAGGGACAGCCACAGAAGAACTAGATGGGACTTTTTTGTTTGAATTATGGCCTTTCTTAAAGTCTTAAAGGCACCTACTAAACTTAACTTTATTCTAAGAAGGGTTGTGAATACAAGGGTTGAGAAATATGAAATGCCTCTTGGCATGAACTTGGGAACATTTTTGTGTGTGTCCCGGATCATTCGATTAGGAGTGACACTGTTCTGGGGAAAGATTCAGTTTCTCAGACTTAGCAGAAACCCACCACATTAGTCTTTTTAGATCAAGATCATTTTCTGTTGTACCAACCAGTAAATTGGAAGCAGACTGAAAGGAAAGGTATTCTGTTCTATACTGGTTCAAGAGAAGCATTCGGCACTAACTATGCCTCTTCAGGCTGGCCAACAGGTTCAGCCTTATAGAGGGCACTGTGAGATTTCCAGTCTGTAGAGCTTCCTCTGTCACACTCTGGTAGGTTGTTCTAAAGCATTTGCATTCAGCCCTCCTGCATTCACTTGCACAGGTCAGAGGGGCAATAGTAGACATCAACTCCTAGTTTTTGGACATGCGAACAGTTGTTAACAAGGATCTTTTTGTTCTAGGGAAATATGAGGGACAGTCCAATATCTTCCTGAGCAGTTGGCCAAAATTTAATGTTTGGATTCCGAGCTCCTTAAAGCATGTGCTTTATGTCTGCATTTATCTGCAAAATCCCTTTCAGCACCCTATTAAAATGCAAATAGTTAGAACCTTTAGCCATTCCATCTGTGCTTGTCTAACCATGAACAAAACATTCCTCTCATCCCTCATTCTCATCCTGATTCTTATCGTTTCTCAAATTCTCATTCAGACATGCTGGAGCGATGGTATTTTCAGGTTCTTTCTGACTTTTCTATTCTGCTATATTTCCCAGTTAAATTAAAGGACGGGGCCATGTAGCATGGGTAAGAAGTGAATTAAACAGAGGCCTGCCTTATGGCTTGTAGCTGGCTGAGCGAGAAAGGCAAGGCTGAACTCTAGGTATACAGCAGAATGATGTTCCCACTTGGTATTCTGCTGTCAGGTACTATCTATCTGGGATGCAATATCAAAGAGGAAAAGGAGCAGTCACTACAAACATGATTATAAAGTTGTTTTATAACTGCCTTGCATAGCTTTTAGTAAATTAGTGAGAGACGCTTTTCTTTAATGCTTGCTGACACATGCACAAAATCCCCAGCACATCTGATTTCTAAGGCTTCAGATGATGGCACGTATTTCTCTGCCATCCAAAACATAAATAAATATGAAAATTCCTCTTTATCTAATACTGATTATGGTCTCAGTTCTGAGCAATATGGAGGAGATTAAAGCCTGATGCTTCTGTGTACAGCCTAAGGCACTCTCACAGTGGGAGGACGGTGGTCCCCTTGTTCCATGTACTGTTCCAGATTCCAGAAATGTCTCTGTCGCTGCTGTCACCTGCTACCATGTAAAAGATCAGCCTGGTTCTCTGCATCAACTTAGCTAAGTGCTTGTTCTTAGGTTGAACAGTGCCAATTTGTTATTGCAGGCTGCTCTGGGATGTTTCTCTCTCCAGCAGTACATTGTTTGCCAAATCTACATGTTACTGTATTTGCCTGTGCAGTGAAGACTGCTTGATAAAGCTAGGCTTTAAAGCTTGAACACTTTGTAGCCGTAGGCCAAATTCTGTTCTCCGCTACATCTGATCATATCAAGGCTGGCTTTTAGTCATGTCATACAAATACCTCCACTCTTTCATTTACATCAGGATAAGTGTCGGCAGAATTGATCACTCAGCCTTGGATGTCTTTGGTTTATTAAAATATAACAAAACATCTTTTCTGTTAGTTTTATTTGTAGAGTTTCATATAAACATTAGAACCATCTAGGTGCTTTGAGCATCATTAAATATGCTTGAGAAGACAATAAAGTTATTTTTTGGGTAAAGTATAGCAGGGCCATTTGATGGAGCAAACCAAACAGTTTTGGAGTCACTTATATGATGGGAAGCTTAGGGCAGCTGCATTCATAGCAAGGAGTTAGATGCATGAAACTGGACCAGTGAACCTCACAGAGGCATACAGAGACTTTGTTTCCACAAGCGCTCTGTTGTGGTGTCTGCAGCGCATCCTTAGCAATCGGTATGGATGAAGATGTACTTAAAATTTCTGTGCCTTCTTTTGCTGCCTAGTTCTCTGGAGAAATAAAACAATTCTCTTACAAGACAACAAAGCACTGATTTTTAAGCAAGTAAGACATTTGTAAACCAAACATGGCCAAGTACTAAACTGCACAAATGGCTTCAGTTCTTGGCCATCCCTATGGTTGCTGGTAGGCTTCTGATTTAGAGTTATGCCATCCTTTCAGATAGGACCAACTTTACCTAAGGGATTTGCTGCATTAGGTCTCCATAAATACATCTACATGAATACATTTACAGGGATGTCCTCAGCTGGTGTAACTCAGAATGAGCTCCATTAAAGTCAAAGGGGATTGAAATCACTTTAGCTACCTAGATTGCAGCAGCTGAAAATCTCAGTGATAATCTGCATTGCAAGTGGACCCAACGTTTCTTTTCCCTCACTCCCCAAAACTTGCTTTCACTTAGGAGGAGTTAGTATGAATGAATGCTGGAGTGCATCTGAGCCCTTTTGAAGGCATTATCTGCTACAAAGTAAGTTTCACTCAATGATGGATACTTTTTAGCAGCAGTTTTTCTTTATGTTCCAAAGACAAGGTAAGTAATGTAGAATTTTTCAGAGTGGTTTTATTTTCCTTAGTCTTTTATCCCATTAGAAAGCAAAAGACTTTTAGAAATCTCTATTATAAAATTTCATTTCAATAGAAATATTATGTATTTTTTGCTTTAAATATGTAGCTGGTTCTATTCAGTTGCTAATTGAAAAAAGGCTTGTTTGTATTTGGGAATAATTAATATAAATATCATGTAGTGAAAAATGTTATGAAAACATTTAAATATATGAAACTACCTTCATATATATACCCTCACTAAAGACAGCAGCCCTGGACTAGTTATAATTTCAGATGTGCATAGCAAGCACAGAAATTTAGTACTAGAAGTCTTTCTTTAAATGGCATGTAGTAAGCTTCATGATCAACATTATAAAAGTAATGGACAGTTAATTATCAGTTTCAAGCTACTGAATAATAAACCATGTTTGGGCCCTGAAGGAACTTGGTAGCAATTTCCTGTCTCAAAATGAAGTGGGATTTTTGTGGGTCCGGTTTATAGGTATCTTGTATCTTTCTCTTACCTAGCAGCTGGTTGTAGACAAAGCTGAAACACAGGAGATGAGGCAAGTAGCTATTTCTGGGCCTATATGCTTTCTGGGATGTCTGGGTGATAAACTGATGTGACCATTTGCAAGTTTAAACAAACCGCAGAAAGTAATGCCAAGCTTCTGATGTGGCAACCTGAAAATATGCAGGGTTTTTTTCATTAGGTTAATTGAATCTTTTAAGGTGTGTGAGTCTAGTTAAGGATAAATCATGGTTGTGGCATTTCTTTAACGCACTTATGATTGAGGCTGGGCTGATTATTGTTATATATTGTAGCTCTGCCAGGAGATCATGGAGTTACTGCAGACACTGGACTTCTTAATGTTTGAGAAGAAAAGAAAACAAAAGTGTGGGTTGGAATGTTTCCTAATGAAATACAATATCTCAAGTATTTTGTTCCTGTTTAAAAATTGTATTTTATAGTGGGGATTGGTGTAATCTCAACAGAAGTTCAGACTTCAGTCAAAGCAGCTAATTCTGAACCACTGTGTTTTGATTAGCAACTATTCCTCATTTTCTCTAAGCAGTTTATTTGGGTTACTTCTAATTACAAACAGTATCAGCACAAGGCTGCCTATGTGAGCAGCTTAAAAGATATTATGATGAGAGGCTTTTTTAATTGCTTTTTTTGTTTCTTTAAGCCTTAATGTAGACTCCTCTACCTTCAGTCTTTTGGGCCTTTAGGAGCCAGTTTGGCTTTCCAAGCTCAGGTTTCTATTGAGACAACATTATAATAAATTACTTCAGGACTCTGGGAAGCATAAATTTGACGTGTATTAATGACTGTAAGGGACTAAATTCTCAGAGGGAAATGGGCATTGCTAGGTGAACAAAACTGAGAGAGTTCCTGAGTGTATTTTCAGTTTTACTCTAGGTGCATAAGGAAAGTCATGTTCATTTGTGAAGCCAACTTTACCTGAACCACTGTCACTTAGTGTCAGTAACTACAGTGTATCTATAGCTGTGGAGCTGAAATGGATATTTAATGTCAGCTTAGACTGCAATCCAGAAAGTCTAGAGAGTGTTTCCAGTATTGTCTTGGAAATAGTCTTGAATATCACTGTACTACTACCTTGGCAATTGAAACTCTTACAAGTATTAATGTCTGATAAACTTGAGGGATGGATCTCTGTGCAGGCGTAGAACATTGCTTAGTTTAGCTGTGTATGAATTCAGGAGTATTTTCTGTGAGGTTTGGTAGTGCATGAGGTGTGCATAAGAGGGCTAGAATGTGATGCACTGCTCATTCATTTACACTACCATTTAAAAAGGTTTCACCTGAACTCAGAAGTTGTGAAACTTGGTTGATGGAGAGGGGGAGAATTTGGGAATTGGAGTTTTCCAAGTTCTGAAAGTTGACAGCTGCAAGCAGTGTTCTGAGCCTGACCTTTGGGGTTTTTTTTTTTTTTCAGATTTTACATACTAGCCTGTAGGATTTTAATTTTCTGCACGGTACTTTACTATTTTTTGCTCTTTTGTGTGTGAATCCATCTAGATTTGCATATAAGTTACTGTGCTGTTCTGTGTTATAGTGCAGTTTTACTACTGATCTGCATGTTGGGGGAGTTTAAGTGTCCATGATGTGCTGTGAGAGGTCTTGTAGATTATTATTTAAAAGAAAAAAAAACCCCACGTTGTACATTCAAAAAGGAAAAGGGTGGGTGGGGAAAGAAAGATTAATTTGTCAAATAGCCATATCCATTAAGGAAGTCTGGATATTTCTTTGCAAGTGAAACCTAATCTCCAGGTTATAGATGCCCACACACGTAATCAGAGGAAGGGAAGCCAATAAATTAATTTGCCCCTAATAGTTCACCAGAAGTTTAACCTCTTTTGAGTTTAGAATATGAAGATGTCTCCAGTCCCTGGATAATGCAGGTGACCACTCTGCCACAGTCTGTGAGGCAGTTTCTGACCCTACATGAGCTGCAGTGATGAGATGACAGCATTTCTCCCTTGCTTTTTGGGGTGGGAGGCGTAAGACAGAATTTCATTTGGAAGGAATGTCCTGGTGGGAAGCAGCTTTCAGGCAACATGTGACAAACGTCTAGCTCAATAAATTGCTGTATGCTTGCCAAAATTGCAAAGCCATTTAATGTACCTCTGCAAAACTGGGAAAATGTTAAAAGTCTGTATTATCAACAGCAGCAAAAAGAAGTGTGAAGGAAATTAAATGGCACTTTTCCATGGCTGTTCACATGTGGAGGGGATAGAGGAATTGAGATGTCTTATAATACCTGTATATTTTCAGTAACTGGCCAGCACAACTACAGCTCTCTCTTCTCTGAAATTTAGGTCAGTGCCTGACGGTTCAGGGTCCTGTAATGGACACCCTTAACCTTGGCTCTGTTTAACATCAAATCCAAACTCAGGGATTTAGACCTCTCCTTGGGCTTCTGGAGTTTATTATTTCAGCCCATCAGACAATTCAAGTCAGACGGGACTTTTTCTGATATAAAAATAGTATGGGATGGATGGATTTAGTTTATCTAAGGATTATTTCATAGCCATCCTTGACTTTAAAGGCAGGCCAGCTTAAATATCTTACTACAACACAGGAAAATGTTTGGCATAGGGATTGTAATAGAAGTCAAAACTTAGAGGACTCTAAAACTTAGAGGACTATCTGAGTATAATCTTACTACTTACAGCAGTTGTTGCAACTTCTGTGCCTCTGTTTCAAAGAAAGATTGGAGCAGAAATGAGGGCATTTTGACCTTAAGGTACTTTATGATATAAACTAGGCAGCTCAAAAAGGGGTGCTGTTGAGCACGTAGAAACACTGCTCACCACGGGAACCAGTACTTTAAAATCCTGGGCAGAGAGACATTATATAGCTACAGAGTTGTTTTAGTAAATATTTACGATCCAAAGTTGTTTTCTGTTTGGGTATTTTCCTGGGAATGTCAAAGTGCCTTTCTGTGTACATATTTTGTCTTTAAAAACAAAAAACCTTTGTGTGTATTTTTTTTGCTTAAGAGGAAAAAATAAAAGCAAAATAAAATGTGTTTGTTATGCTGTAATGCAGCAGTTTCTTCTGGGTAACTGCTGAATAAGAAGAAGAAATAGTGCCGGGGTTTTGCCATTTGATTTGGAGTTCCCTACTAGCATGGCACAGAAAATCTATGTCTTGGCATATCTGCACAGTGTCATTTAACACATCGTAAACGCTCTAAAGTGCCCTTCCTAAGGTCAGATATCTCCAGTCAACTCAAGGGAGATATTTCACAAACATTCTGAAAGAATGAGCCTGAAAAACAAAGGTTGTTTTTATAAGTGCTTTAGTAGCCCCAATTAGCCACAACTCCCACTAACTGTGATGAAGGATTGCTTTGGGAGCTGGATTAGCTCTGTGTAAGAGAAGCTTTCCTAGTTCTCAGATTGCCAGCTGGCTACAGCTGATATCTTGAACTAAGTCCTGGTTTGGCTGTTGATTTTAAGTGGTGTTTGATCATTTCTGTACTTAGCACATGGCTGTAAGATTTGGACTTACTGAGATAGTGATAGTGCTGTGTGTACGGCTGGGAGCCTGGTGGGATGGGCACAGTCCTAGCCCCAAAGAGGACAGGGAAGCCCTTCTTTGAGAAGCCCTCTCTCACCCTCCCACTGTTACCTTCAGACTTTACCAACAACTGTAAACAGTTTGATTAGAAGAGTTTCAGGAAGAGTTTTTATCTTTTGTATGAAGGTGGTCAGGCATCATGGTGTGGTGCAAGAGGGTGCTTGAACTTTTGCTTGTCTCAAAGATGTCAGTGGAATCATAGAATCAACTAGGTTGAAAAAGACTTTTAAGATCATCAAGTCCAACTGTTACCACCCCTGAACCATGTCACTAAAGGACTCATCTACACGGTCTTTTAATGCTTCCAGAGACGGTAATTCCATCACTTTTGTGGGCAGCCTGTTCCAAGATTGTCCTTTTTACCTGAAGTGGGATTTGTACTATGAATGTCTAATTCTTCAAATTGCTCCATGTGTGATACCTGACTCCCCCAGCAAAAAATAAAAACAAGTGTAAATGGCACTCTGAATTTGCCATGAAGGTCTGTACTGACATGTGGCTCTGGAGTACCCCATCTGTGAGCTGGGGTCAGACAGAGAGTGATATTTAAAGCCCTGTGGCACACAGTCAAGAAGCATAACAATGCTCATGCATTTTGGGCACAAATTTCATGAGATGATGCTTTGAGTTGGATTGGCTCCATATGGCCAGGGCTTGTAACCCTTAACAGATCTGGTGGAACTCTTGTTATGTTCCTTTTACCATGGCAAACATCTCTGCTCACTGCTCCCAAATGTGGTGAGAATGTCAATATTGAGCTTCCCTTCCCTTTTATAAAACTCATGCTTTATCCTTAATTACCTGAACCATGCTGAAGGCTTCATTATAGTTTGACAAGTCTGCTTTATCTTGAAATAAGGGGAAAAAGAGGTGGCTTCCCACCAGTTCTCAAAGTGTGTGTCCATATGCGACAGACATATGAAGAAAAGGGGAGAAAACTCTGCTTTAAAACATTTCCTAAGTTTGTCTTCCCATGGAATATTGCCTAATTGAATCTTAATATAAAGGAGTGATTGGTCAGGATATCCTTGATTAGTAAATGAGTCTTTTTTGTATTCTGAGTACTTTCAACCAAAATGACATCATGTAGGGTGGGGTGGAATTTTGCCCTTCTTTTTAGATTAAAGAAATCAAGGTCATCTAAATGAATTCAAAGAATTTATTATAACAAAGAAAGACATCAAAGCATGGCATTATTTTGTCTTCACAACATTTGTAAAATTCAATATTAAAGTCATTCAACTTAAGGAATAAAATTTGATGTGTGCACATGTCAAGTGCTGTAATTCTTCAGTCAACATTATGACACTGAGCTTTTTCAGCATTTGATCAAAGGTTAACTGCACAGGTTTCGCTTTTTTCTGCATTAGCCCATTTTCTTCTTTGCACATCCTTTCACTAACAACATGTTTCAAAGTGTTTAACAGACTTTCAAACAAATAGTCCCAAACTGACAGATCTGATTTTAAGAGGGTGAAGACCCTACTGCCCCTAGTTTTATTTTATGACCTTCAGAAGAGATGAAAATATTTGGGGATCTTTAAGGGATGTTTTTAGGATTGCTTCTGCTGTTTCTGCTGGGGATACATCTTATTTTGTTTTGAAAGTCCCTGTTGAAATCCACCACAACTTGACCCTTAAATGCAGATGGACAAAGAAGAGGCATAGGGTCCATGTACAGAACATGCTGAAATAAATAGAATTCAAAATAATCTGGGAACAAGGAGGAAATTTGGCCTCAGTGCTGCTTGTGCTGGCTTGCGGGGGATTTTCTGTCCACACTGGAAGTTGCTATGTGTAGGTCTGTGGTAGTTTGTTCCACAGCAGGATTATAAAAGTATTTGTGGGCATGAGAGAACTAGTTTGGGGTCCAACTTGTTTGAGAGCACACGCCCTGCTGTGGAACAAACTACCATGCTGAACTGAATTGTAGGACTGAAGCTTGTTCCTGTACTATTCCTTTTTGAAAGTACTATTTTTATGCTTGAAAGGAGTACTTCGGACTTCCTGGGGAATACAAACTACCAATCCCATAAATCTGAAGGAGAAAAGCCAACCTCAACTACTGGTCCTATCCCCTATTTCTTCTGGCCTGGTACTATTAACCTCCCAATTCCTTCTATTCTGTTGCTTCCTGACTGGGATCTGTAACACTTCTTCTTTTTTTCTTTCTGTTTTTTTACTGTTTTGATCCCTCCCTTAATATTGTTGAGAAGCATGATGTAGAGTCTGTAGTAGAGGATGGAGCCAGCCTTGCAAGCAACTATAAAGCATTTTTCTATATTCCACTGCTATGTATAAATGGGAGTGTTGTAAAAAAGCTAGTAATTGTAGGGATTTTATTAAGTTACATTTTCAAGGAATAGAATCAAGTGAATTTATCAGTTTGCATAGTTGGGTCACACCAAAGGAATTACTGAATCCTTTGGATGGATGCAGACTCAGAAGAACATGTATGGGACTGATCCCTTTTGGTCTACTAACTCCTTTCCTAAATGTCTAACTCTGGTCTACAGTGAAAGAAGTATTTTGCCTGTGGGTAGAGTACAGAAGCAGTCTCTTGCTTATGGAGGGAACCATGCTCTGAAGCTAGGAATCATTTAGCAGGACAGTTTATACGGAGGTCAAATGTCACATGAAACCTTTATTACTTCCAGTATTTATATCACTAAATCGATTTTTATTCTTCTTTGATTTCCTTCTGAAAGTTAAAGACTTAGTAATTTACATGTTCAGCTTAAATAACCATAATGAGATCACAAATGTATCTGTTTAAAGGATTCATCTTTCGCCAAGTGTTCATCTATCAGGTTATATGTTCTCCATGATAAAATGCACTTGGTGTTCTTCTTTGAAATGCACCAGTACCTTTGATATTCCAGAGTAATCTGGTGATTTTCTGAAGACAGTCCTGATATTTTTTCTTACAGAGTTAGCTACAAACAGGAACAGAAATTAGACTTTAACAATTGAAAGTGTGAAATATTATACTTACAGATGAATCACAGGAATGCTTGTTACACTGCTGGGTAGCTCAGTGAGCAGCAGATTAGTGACAACTGCACATGTATGATGAACATCTAGCCAAGTCTGCCTGATTACTAGTTTATATGGTATCTGATGTAATATTTTTCTGCATTTAGGAAAACCAGGGAGAAACTTGGATATGGCAGAACCAATTCTTGGCAGGAAAATAATATTTGTGAAGTGGTAATTATCTTAGGGATTTATTTAGGTTGATTTCAGAATATCTTTATAAAGCTTCACCAAAACTATCTGCTGTTATATGGAAACATATATCTAGTGCTGCAGATCTCCTGGGAATGAGATTCACCCAAGCATTCATCTGGGCAAGCCTGTGTGTTTAGGTACAGCCCAAAGCAAAAACCAGTTAAAGTGAACTACATCGAACTGCCCAAATGTATCACTTTCTTCTCACTCTCAGGAGCAAAGCTACAGCTTGGAGAGTGGCTAACACATGTTTTAATAAGTGTCTACATACAGATTCCCAGCTCTTCAGAAATACATATAACTTCTGTATTGTAGAAAAACAAAACAACTATATAATTTTGCAATCACCTTATCTTGGCTTGAAAATATGCAGTGGTTAACTGTCATCCCACTGGTTTGGATTGTAGGATAGAAGTGGGAATACCATGGGTCACTGCAGAAGTTTAAAGGATAAGATGGTGAACTGGCACTCCCCAGGAACCTCCTTAAATCCTGTGTTCATAAAGACAATGGAAGTGTTTAGGCCCAAATCTTCTTATTTGCTACTCTGATTTCATAGAGTTGGACAGACTGAGCAGAACTTGGCTTGGGTCTTTCCTTGAACTACAATTTCCTCCATGCTTAACAATTGGCTTGTGGCCTTTGGCCAAGAAACTGATGTGTTCTGAAGTATTAAATGTGCGCAGTGAAGTTTTTGTTGGCCCTAAGCATCTTTTACTGTTGTAAAGATTTCTGCAAGACTAGTCCAAACTCTGAAGGACTGTGCAGTGCTGCTGTTTTAGTATCTTTGGTAAAAGTTGCATGTGATGAAGCTGAAGCAACACCCTTTGTGTACATATTAGTACTGGCAGGCAGCCACTCCAGCCACTCTTAGCTCACTTCCAGTCCTGAAGTTCATCACTGACGTGAGAGTACTTGCCTCCACTCACAATCTCAGCACCTATAGTGGGAATATAAAACCTGGGTTATGTTATACTGACCTTTTCAATGAATAACACTCAATCTCTCACTCCCATATGCATGGAGAAGAAATGTGAATCCCATGGTGATTAATGTGAAACACCTCTTTAACCAGCAGTAGTGGACCAGGCTGCCATCAAGCATCACAAGATCTCGCTCTTATGGGACAGGATGAGCAAAAAATGCAAGAAGGCTTATTAAAATATATTTTCTAGAATTACCTGGGGAGAAAAGGGGAGACAGGAAAGAATATGAGGCTTCATTTCTGGCTGTTTTCTCAGTTGAAGCTCTCTTCCAGGGGTGGAGGCTGCAGTGTGGTGGGACCTGGCAGACAGGTCCCCAGATCCCCAGCACTGTTCTCAGCTCTCTGCTCTGGACAAGTAGGAAACAAAAAGAGAAGCTGATAGGAAGTTTATTTAGGTTCTGAAGCCAAGTTGTGGTTGAAATTTTAGTTTAGGGAAGGTGATTAATATATTTCCATGAGGACCTTTTCAAAAAAGTTGAAATTTAAAGTAAGCGTTTTATTTTGTTGTTGTTGTTACTTTCCAACAGACTTCAAGTTGCAAACTGTTAAACTTTCACACAAAATTACATTTTATTTCTTTGATATTATACTCATAATATTTTATATCTTCCCCTGAGCCCTGCATTTTGATTTTTTTGCTTTTGGTTCAAATTATTTCATTTGGAATTGGAATTAGATTGTCTGCTGCAAAATGCAGCTACCTATTCTAATGAAGGCTTATCAGACAAGCAGATTGCTGTCTCCTTGCCTGGGCTTGCTCACCACTTCTGACTTGTGATCAGGCAGCACTTAAAGGGCCACTGTCAGAAAGCGTACAATCAGACTAATTTTGAGTTTGGTGACAGGTATGTAAGTGGCAGCAGGTTTTGTAGAAACTAATCTGAACATAAATGTACTCCTGAATGTAACCAAGTGGTATTAGGAATCATAGATCTTCTAAATCTGACACTGAACAGTCATTTAGATATCCTTTAGGAACTTACTCTTTTGCTGGGTGTGAGTATAACCCATATATGCACAGTCAGTGGATCTGGGACTACTTGCTCAGTAGCTGAAAAGATTGTGGTGGAATCAGTATTGCCAACCAAGAGCATTCTCACATTGGGACTTGGACCTCAGAAGTCATGGGATTTTGAAAGTAGTAGGGATTTATATCTTGTAGCTTGTTTCCAGATTTTAACCATCCAGAATTTACAATGTTGTCAAGTTTTTACAGATACTGACATCTTAATGACCTTGAAACCAAGTAAATCTGAACCTCATTTAATCGCATCACTGTAGAAGCTGGCTTATCTTAGATAAAAATATTGCTTATGGGTTATGTGTTGGCAACTGAATAAGCAGATTTCCTTCAAATGACAAGCCAAATAAACTAAGCCATGAAAAGTTTGCATGGAGTTTAGTTTTTAATTAACCATTCTTCTTCAGGGTTGAGTGTTCATTTGCTCAGTCCAGTTCTGCTGGCATTGGGGGCCAGTGAGTGAAAATGACAAGTCTAATTTGGAGTCCATTGAAGCTGAACAATACATCTACAAAGCATTTGGAAAAAGACAAATGGGATTTTAAGAAGTTATCTACATTTTTCTAATCTGGAATGGTAGGAATTTTAAGTGTTTTATGTTGATTAAGCCTTTAAAATGAAATCAACTTGTTTTAATAAACATTAATACCTATTTACAGCAGATACACAGAATGTATAAAATATTTCTACAGATAAAACTACCATATGTGTTTTGCATAGTTTTAAAATCTAACAGCTTGTTGTTTTCCCTTTTGGGGGGACAGGACTCTGGATTAAGCATGGAAATACAGAACATGCTCTTGAGTCTCATACAAGTTTTGTCATATACCTACATTTTGAGCAGCACTGGCACTTCATTGCTTTTGAGAAACATGTTCTACTCCATGAAAATAACTCACTTTAGATGAGTCCAAGGGCTTCATAATTCACAGTAGAAAAATTGTCACTGCAGTTTCAGTGGTTTCCTTTTCTGCTCCCCTTGCCTTTCTTTTTCTTTTTTCATAAGAGTGTCATGTCAAAACTTACGATATTGAAATGCAGCAATGGCGAATGCGTCACAATTCTGTGTATAGATACTCAACAATGTGGTGGGTCCTCTACAAAATAAACAGAGAGGAAGCCAGTGAGACAACAGGGGTACCAGCTGCCAGCTTACAGATGTGCACAGACCAGCATTTCACTTCAGTGTATTTTAGTCTCCCTTCTGCTAAAACTATATATATGAGCTTCTAAAGGGACTTTCTGCTGCTTAGAAACAGAAGAAAAAACAGGGTATTTTTCTGGTTTGTTTTTTTTCTTTTTTTTTTCTGCTTCCTCACAAGAAGTCAGAGCCAGCCTACTTAACCTCTCCAGTCTATGGGGTAACTACTGTTCATGTTGCCAAAGCATAGGGAGCTGGTCATCCCACCTTCTGTACATCTGGCAGGTAATCTATCTACCCTGCTGTCTTATTAATAAACCGCTTAAGCAAGCTTAAGCAGCAAGAAGTCAAGTGTCATCCAGACTTTGAAAGTAATCCTTGCTTTTCTCAAGCCTTAGCTTTAGACCATGACATACCTCGGGCAGGACTTTCATGCGCTTGTACTCAAGCTTTTAAAGAACTTCGCGAATATGATGATGGACAAAATTGGTTCACCCAGAGATGTTAAGAAGTAAGGCTGCTCTCAGTGAGTTGTTTGTGATGGATCAGGGAATCAGTTATCTAAACATGGACAGACTAGTCTTACTCGATGTAGTATCTGATGGGTTCTAGGCTTTCCTTTCAATAAGATTTATTTCCAAGCTGGTTTGATTCTTGATTCATGCTTTCTTATCTCTCTGATGCAGAATTTAAGGGCAAACAAAGCACTGCTTATTCTAGTAGGATTGAATCTGTTAAGCAATAGTGAGTAAAAAGGTTTGGTTCTTAGTTTTATGCAAATTGTGTTAAAACAAACCTAGATACTTTGTATTTCCTACAGCCTCAGTTTAGACTTGCAAGACATGGTCTGGAGCCTGGACCCAGCCTGGCTCTTCAAATGTAGGAAACTTTTTCTTTAAGACTTATGTTTGTCTACCATTAGAAAACTTAGGTATGCTGAGCACGTTTACTGGGAGCCAGAGGAACTTTTTGTAGGTCGGACATAACCCTTCGCGTTTATGACTGGTGCTAATATGAAACGACAGCTTGGTTTGAAGTGCCCTCTAGTGGCAAATAGGATTTTGGGTGAGGCGTCTGAAAAAAAAGCAGCTAGAAGGAAAGCAAGCTTCAAAGCTAGGCCACCTTTTGAGAATGACTAAGGTCATTATTGCCCTGGTATATTAATTACTGCTCTGGCAGCACAGAGAACAGGAGTGAGGCTTGCATGTAAGGATGGGCTAATACTTGCTAGATATTCTTCTGGTGAAGTTTGTGGATATAAGTTAATAACCTGAAAAGAGACCCCTAATGAAATTTGAGCAACTAGATCCAGTCAGAAGTGAAGCTCTAAGAAGTTAGAGGTGTGAAGGTTTCCCATGGACATGTTCAAACTGTTATTGAGGAAGGTGTTTGCAAGTAAAAACTGTGGCTGTCAACTTCCTCAGCTGTAACAGTTTAGAAAGATGCTACTTTGATTTGCGTATGAGGTTTGACATCAGGTTGGGGAAGGTAAAGCGATGTGGCGCTATACTTTGCATGGAGTGGCTCCCAAGTGACAGCAAAGCCATGTGGGGCTGCTGGGAATTGTGCTAAAGCCAGAGCACATTTTCCCCTGGTGCTGCTGCTGGAAGCCAGCACTGAGGTGTCACAGAGACTTAGCTACTAGCATAGATTTAGGAGAAGTATGATTTCAGAACTGTTTAATGAGTGTACTTTGCAAGAGGAATGACATCAGGGAATTGAATGGACTGGAGTGAGTGGAGAGATGTGTTGTTCACTGCAGACAGTGGTGCCAGGACTGAGCTCCAGGTTTATCCCCTTCTGACTTACACTGCCTCTGAGCTGCACTCAAAGGTGCGGCTTTTTAAGGTGGTTACTCACGTGAATACTGTACTTCCAGCCAATGCACACATACATAGGGAAAGCATGTACCAACATCAGAGAGCACTAAATAAAATGCATTCTCACTTTTTGTTAAAGGGATGCCAAAGGCCCTATTTTCCTCTTGTAATAGCTGTCAGTACAATAAAATGCTTACTGAAATACTTTACAAAGCAAATACACATTCACATATATTTTTGTGAAAGGTGGATGCTTCCTAGCTTGCCTATGCCAAAGGAGGCAAAATGACATGCCATTAACGGTTACAGAGATGTCCTACGCCTCCATCACATGCAGCAAGCAGCATGCTGCCAGGCTCTACTGGGGCAGTCCTTCCTGGACGTAATGCAGGTTGTGGAAATGCCATGCTTACCTTAAAAACTACTCGTATGTTTTCTGTTTAGAGATATGCCTTTGAAGCTCAGGCCTGCAGTATTTACTATGTGGGGTCCTCAAAACAAGCAAAAGATGCCTTTGTAATGCCCACAGTGATAGAATATTAGAATTTAATCTTTTTTTAACGATGAAATTTTCAAAATATCTTAGTAGTAAGAGTATGGAAATATATGATTATACAGTATTTATGATGTTTAGCTAAAATGAGAGCTAAGAATACTTGGAACATGTTTTTCCAAGATAGTTATTGCAAGCCCTTATTTTTATTTCATTGCACCATCTAGTGGCCAAGAACCAAATGCTCGAGCCGGGTAGCGGAAGTGCGGTTACACGGAGCCGTCTCTTTACACCATTGTACGCACCCAGCATGCTGCTTCTAGTTTGGCAGGTACCTAGACAAATTCAGGTAGACAAGTAGTAATTCAAATGCTGTGTTACCCACAAAATACTGGATGTGGGAAGGATGCATGCTGAGGCACTGTGGGCACCGTCCTGCAGCGTGCTCAATAGTCCCCCTTTGAATGGGATTCTGCATGAGCTATAACAGCAGAAAACTATTTTAATTGTGTCTGCCTGTCTGTGATGATAGCTGGGCTTCCTCATGCAACATGATAAATCACGGACATCTATGAAGAGAACAGTTGTTGAAGTGTAGCCAGGTAAAAACGAACTTAATGTAATCACCTATGGTTTTTGTAAGAAAGATGTTACCTGTGAAAAAAGAGATTATGGAGGAACAACAGGCTAGGAAAACTTTTTATTTACAAAGCTTAGGCTTCGGGCATGTTAATGGGGGTCTGTAACCACTGTTTCTTGCTACAACTTGTTATAAAATAGTAAGCTTTTTTCATCTAGGAATCTTCAAATGCTTTACAAATGAAGCAGTTACTGCACTGTCTGTAATTGTGCTGCGTTCTCGTATCTGTAATTTCTGTATCTTTTTTCCTTTTCTGAAAATGCAACTACTGAAAATTCAATTTATCTTTTAGTTAAAAAATAAACAACAGAGGTCGTTGGTTTAGAACTTGCTGTGTAAGTTACTATCTCAAATTTAGTTTCCAAGAAGCCCAAGCACTCTGCATTTTACTATGATAGCATAGTATTTCTATCACCACAGTGTAGAATATCTCAGGGCCAGCCTGGGTAACAATTCTGTGGTTACGGTGGAAACTGGATCATATAAAGGGATTTATTCCTCTTTGAGAAAACCAGAGGCCAAATTTAAGTCAGTGTGCTAATTCTTCTGTCCTTCTTTCATGCATGCTGCACTATCCTTTTCAGCACTTCTCTTTGAAGGATGATTATTAAGGAAATGTATATTGTGTTCAAAGGTTTCTTCAGACAAAATGGACCATTTCCTCAAATTACCATTAAATTAATCTTTGTCAAGTTGTACAGTCACAAACTGGTGGTGTTAACATGCAGGCAACCAGTCTGGATCGTTTCATGTTCCTACCTCAGCTAAAAAGCTCTGTTAACTCAGAGATAGGTACACCTAGCATACCTGGCCTCTTGCAGGAAGAGGAAAAAGTGGCATCTAAGATGTTTTTTATTTTGAGAACAGGTAACAGTCATGGTGCAGAGAAGCTTGCCTTAGCAACCTTTTTTTGTTCATAAAGCACCCTGGAATGGGAGGAGTCTTGGGCCTTACCAGTTTCTTGGTGGGGAAGAAAAATTGTTCATGGCTTGGAAGTTGCTTTTGTTGCATTTGCAAAGCACACTGAGGTGTGTCTTGAAGCATTAAAATAGGTAGGAGTACTTTTCTCTTTTGAATTTCTTTTGAACTGATCCATCTAATTTTCTGGTCAGCTAAGTGGGGGATACTTGCTAGTAAAAGAGATGAAAATTCTCTTTATTATCCATTCTTTCCCATGTAACAGCAGGTTTCTAGGATAGATAAGGAAGTAGTTGTGTTACTGTGCAGAAAAGTATAAATCAGCACTGACTGGAAATAATTTCATGGAATATTTTCCCAAAAAAGATAATGTGACCAAATATAAGTCTTTAGGGTATTGCTTAGTGAATTTCCTATTTTTAAAGGTGGGAGAATAAAGTTTTTCATGATTTTAAGTTTGCTTCAAAACAGGTATGTCAGAAGACTCTCATGTGGGTCTGTAACAACTTTTGGGTTAGAAATTCAAATTAATAATAAAATATTGAAACATTAAAAGAAATAACATTAGTTCATCTGAACCCTAAATTTTGTTTGTTGTTCACGTTTTATTTTATGAAGACATTCACCTTTTCACTATTTTTTTTTGTTTGTTTCAAATTCATAAAGAGCAGGCAACCTTTCGTCATGCTCCTGAAGGGCCACATCTTCTTTTTAGCAGTTCACTGGTAGTATTGACAAGGGTGTTTGATCAAAAAGATGGGTGTTTGGCTCTTTATTTTCTTGTGGTTACAAGTCTTCTGAAGTTTGTCAAGTTGTTTTCAAAGTTGCCTGAACACCAGGTACGGAGTGCTGTCTGGTGAGCAATGAAATAGCAATACCTGTTCTGCATACTTTGCTGTATAAGAGAAAACATTACATTTTACATCTGCTTGTTACATGACTGTCCTAGCTTTGCATGACTCTGGGCTGAGCTTTCCTGTCAAAGGCTCCACTCTGGATGTCTAGATTTGTTTCAGCATGAAATGTCAGGATGTCAAGCCCATATTGAACGCATTGAAACCAAAGGAAAACCTTTCTGTGAACTCCTGTGATGCACCAGCAGATTTCACACACGGTTCTGCTCCAGAGCCTAACAGCTTTACATGTGGTGCCCCAGAAGCAGACCCTGGAGTGTGGGTGGATGCAGCTCTGCTGGGGATGGAGAGCCACAGAGCTCATGGGTCTACGCCCTGAGGTGAGGGGCTCATAGTGCTGTAACCCAGCTCATGCTGGTTCTCCAAGGCAAGACTTCTTTTATCTTCTGCCTTGTGGAAACAATGTCCCTGCATAAAATGCTCTCCCTGCTTCCACACTGTCTGAAATCCATTAATTAATTGAATTATCCATCCTGGAGAGCTGACTATAGGGATTTCTGATTAGGTACATAGTTTTTCAGTCTACCCCCTGAACTGCAGTGCTGCAGAAACAATCCAAATAGCTTGTAACTGCACTATCCCTGCTGAGTAACCTCTTGTGTGGGGACTCCTTGATCCCAATAAGGTGCTGGTGCTGTGCTATGACTTGTGCTGGAAGTGGTGCTTGCTACTGGGTTTCTGTGTGGTCTTCTGGTACGAGTGTCCCGTTGTGCCAAGGACCTTCACGACGTGTTTACAGCCTCTCTTGCTCAGAAATTATTCATAGGCACAAAAGCTGCAAGCACACAGCCAAGATTAGAGTGACACTAAAATGCAACAAGAGTAAGATTTGCCAGAGCTGTTTCATACCACTTTGGTCAACTCAAGCTTTAAAAGAAATTAAATCTCCTCTACTGTTTTGAACTGTGTCAGTGGTTTAAGAGGGGACTCCCACTTTTGTTTGTGCTCAATTTCACCCCATCCTTTTCTAAATTATGCTTTTTTCTTTTCTGATTTTTGGTGAATTTCACCACAGATCCTCCCCAGGGCTTTCTTTCCTTGGCACCATTGCATTAATCATGCTTCTGCCTAATACTGCCCTGTGGGGCTCTGGCTTGGGTTTTGCCTACACCCCTGAGAAGAACAAGAAGCAGTAAGTTTTGCCTTTGCACAGACATGTGCATGGCAAGCAGCCTATCTGGAAGACATGAAATGAGATTAGCTCTGGCAACTGGGTCTTGCTTGGAAGGAAGCACCGCAAGGTAGGCTGAAGATTTGGAACCAGATGTGTGCATCTATGACCTTGAGAACTCATTGTCTGTTGTTTCGGTGTTAGTCCATACATATATACAGTGAGAAATAAATAAATATTCAGGCATTTTTTGGCATTGCAAAAACCATGACAGTCAGTCTGCTGAAAGTAAATACACAAGAGAAGGTAGCTGTGTGGATGGTAAATGGCTGTCTCTAGCAGATAAGTAGTGGCTGGAGAAGTCTTATCAGAAATCCTCTAGGAGAAGCAGCCAAACACCCATAGGGCCAGGAGAAGTCTGCTCTATCAAACTAACCCAATAAAATCATGCAGTAAAGCCAATGTACATTTTTGCCAGATCTCAGCCTCCTCCCCGGCTGTGTATTGTATAGCAATGCATATGCATACAACAGGCTGAGCAAAGCAGTCTGTGCAGGGAAGCAAGGGAGAGATGTTGGGTTATGCTCAGCCACAAAAAAAACCCAGGCCCTTATAAATCTGCCTGGCTCCAGATGCAGACTTATGCCCAGCTGGCATTTGTCTCCACAGCAGCTAGAATCTAGTGCTGCTGGAAAGCTAGTTCTAGAAATGGTAAAGTTAACTAACATGTGAAGAAGAAAGACCTGGCTGGCCCATGAGTTCTGCTCCAGCAGAAGCTGTCAGCATAGCTGCAGCAGTCTCCAAATGAGAGTAGGTTTGAGTCCATCCTCAGCTGGGCTGGTTTGCTGAGGTATGGACAGTTTAGGTTGAACTCTGGGTTTCAAGTACTGTGAAGACACCTTGGGTGTGAAATAGGCAAGTACTCAGTAACATATTTTAGTTATATGAAGTTTTCAGGTTTGTCTATCCAGTTTGTCTGGCAAAGCTGCTTTGCTGCAAACCAGAGCTGGTAGTTATCATTGTTACTGTGTTTTGGTTTGCCTTGGCTTTTCAGTGATGTTAGGAACAAGAATGCTCATCTGGGCTTTGGTCTGATCATACAGACTTTTTGTCAGTGCTAGATGAAACTGAACAAACAACTGGTGAGCAACGTTTACTGATCTCTTCATTTAAAGCTTGGCCTGAATGCTTTAGGAAGGTTACTTGTGAAAGTGCTTATTCAAACAATGCCAGGCTAAAAGCAAGAGAGCTAGATTTTGGCATGAAAACAGGCAAGTTCCAATGTGATCCATCAAATGTGAAACGCTCCCATCAGCTGACTTCATACAGGACCTGGACCCAATATTTTCAGGAGGAACTTGACAATTTATCTCTTATCCAAAGGACAGGATATGACAGATTGACATCACTTGTGTGTGAGTGTTCCTTGATACATAGCTTTAATAGGGGTTGATGTAAGACTTAATGTCAGAAATAAGCCTTTTCACAGTGAGGTAATTTGGTTCCAAATAGATGAATTTGGAACCCAGAAATAGTATTTATGAGAGTTTCTGAGCCGGGTTTCAATTTAGGAAGAGCCTACTTGGCACTGCTCAATCCAGACCTGGCTGTTAGGAAAAGAAATGCCCAGAAAACCAGTAGGCATAAATCTACCAAACGTTTTTATTTTGCTTTCTATAGGTGATCAACTCTAAGAATGAACATGCCTTTTAAACTTTTAAAATCTTTCAGCATGTGGGATACTCTCAGTGGAAGCAGCACTGCCTTTCTCACTGTTTCTGTGTTTTACAGTTGCACAGCAATGTTGAGGGCTCACAGCATCCACCAGTGATCTTCCTGAACTACCACATCTGGAAAAACGTTCAGACAATTGTAAAATGGAGTTAAAGGGACCTCTGTCCTGTGCCTTTTGCACCCTTAGACTTTAAGGCTGTGCTGGGAATTTTTGAAAATTAGCTTAGAGTGGTTGAGCCTATTCCTGCCCCTTGTTATACTGCTTACATGCTTCCTCCCACATCACCACTAGACCATTTTAGATGAGCATCTGGACCCTCAGGGGGACTACC